>NC_074689.1:36721902-36726902 GCF_029448725.1 Salvelinus fontinalis
AGGAACGTTACATCGAAACACACGAACAGCCAAACAGTCCCGTAAGTGAAACACATCGACAACGACGAAGACATCACAGGAGACAATCACCCACAAACACACAGTGATAATGCCCTACCTAAATATGACTCTTGATTAGAGGAAAATGCAAACCACCTGCCTCTAATCAAGAGCCATACCAGGCAAACCGAAACCAACATAGAAACAGGTAACATAGACTGCCCACCCAAAACACATGCCCTGACCAAAAACACATAAAAACTAACATAAATAGGTCAGGACTGTTACAGTACCCCCCCCCCAAGGTGCGAACGCCGGGCGCACCAGCACAAAGTCCAGGGGAGGGTCCGGGTGGGCAGTTGACCACGGTGGTGGTTCCGGTTCCGGACGCTGTCCCCATACCACCATAGTCACTCCCCTCTTCTGTCTACCCCTACCACTGACCACCCAAACATTACCTTCCCCTAAATAATCAGCTAGCACCGGAACAAGGGGCAGCACCGGGACAAGGGGTAGCACCGGGACAAGGGGCAGCACAAAAACAAGGGGCAGCACCAGGATAAGGACCATCACTGGAATAAGGGGCAGCACCGGGACAAGGGGCAGCACCGGGACAAGGGGCAGCACCGGGACAAGGGGCAGCACCGGGACAAGGGGCAGCACCGGGACAAGGGGCAGCACCGGGACAAGGGGCAGCACCGGGACAAGGGGCAGCACCGGGACAAGGGGCAGCACCGGGACAAGGGGCAGCACCGGGACAAGGGGCAGCACCGGGACAAGGGGCAGCACCGGGACAAGGGGCAGCACCGGGACAAGGGGCAACACCGGGACAAGGGGCAACACCGGGACAAGGGGCAGATCCCGGCTGAAGGACTCTGGCAGGTCCTGTTTGGACGGCTCTGGCAGGTCCATGCTGGCTGACGGCTCTCGACGCTCATGGCAGACTGACGGCTCTCTACGCTCATGGCAGGCTGACGGCTCTCGACGCTCATGGCAGGCTGACGGCTCTCGACGCTCATGGCAGGCTGACGGCTCTCGACGCTCATGGCAGGCTGACGGCTCTCGACGCTCATGGCAGGCTGACGGCTCTCGACGCTCATGGCAGGCTGACGGCTCACGACGCTCATGGCGCTCTGACGGCTCTGGCTGCTCATGGCTCTCTGACGGCTCTGGCTGCTCATGGCTCACTGACGGCTCTGGCTGCTCATGGCTCTTTGACGGCTCTGGCTGCTCATGGCTCACTGACGGCTCTGGCTGCTCATGGCTCACTGACGGCTCTGGCTGCTCATGGCTCACTGACGGCTCTGGCAGATCCTGTCTGGTTAGCGGCTCTGGCAGATCCTGTCTGGTTGGCGGCTCTGGCAGATCCTGTCTGGTTGGCGGCTCTGGCAGATCCTGTCTGGTTGGCGGCTCTGGCAGATCCTGTCTGGTTGGCGGCTCTGGCAGATCCTGTCTGGCTGACGGCTCTAGCGGCTCCTGTCTGGCTGATGGCTCTAGCGGCTCCTGTCTGGCTGACGGCTCTGTAGGCTCATGGCAGACGGGCGGCTTTGCAGGCTCATGGCAGACGGGCGGCTTTGCAGGCTCCTGGCAGACGGATGGCTCAGATGGCGCTGGGAAGACGGATGGCTCAGATGGCGCTGGGAAGACAGATGGCTCAGATGGCGCTGGGGAGACGGATGGCTCAGATGGCGCTGGGGAGACGGATGGCTCAGATGGCGCTGGGGAGACGGATGGCTCTGGCCGGATATGGCGCACTGTAGACCTGGTGCGTGGTGCCGGAACTGGAGGCACCGTGCTAATGATAAGCACCTTCCTACTAGTGCGGGGAGCAGAGACAGGGCACACTGAACTCTCAAAGCGTACTCTATACCTGGTGCGTGGTACCGGCACTGGTGGCACCTGGCTGAGGGCACGCACCTCAGGACTAGTACGGGGAGAAGTGACAGTGTGTACAGGACTTGGGAGACGCACAGGTGGCTTAGTGCGTGGGGCCGGAACTGGAGGCACCGAACTGGATACACGCACTATAAGGAGAGTGCGTGGAGGAGGAACAGGGCTCTGGAAATGCACTGGTAGCCTAGTGCGTAATATAGGCACTGTAGGTACTAGGCTGGGGCGGGGAGGTGGCGCAGGAAATACCGGACCGTGCAGGCGTACTGGCTCTCTTGAGCATTGAGCCTGCCCAACCTTACCTGGTTGAATGCTCCCGGTCGCCCTGCCAGTGCGGCGAGGTGGAATAGCCCGCACTGGGCTATGCAGGCGAACCGGGGAAACCATGCGTAAGGCAGGTGCCATGTATGCCGGCCCGAGGAGACGCACTGGAGACCAGACGCGTTGAGCCGGCCTCATGACACCTGGCTCAATGCCCAATCTAGCCCTACCAGTGCGGGGAGGTGGAATAACCCGCACTGGGCTATGCACACGTACAGGAGACACCGTGCGCTCTACTGCGTAACACGGTGTCTGCCCGTACTCCCGCTCTCCACGGTTAGCCTGGGAAGTGGGCGCAGGTCTCCTACCTGCCCTTGGCCCACAACCCCTTAGCCCCCCCCCAAGAAATTTTTGGGAGTTACTCACGGGCTTTTCGGGCTTCCGTGCAAGACGTGTCCCCTCATAATTCCGGTTACGAGCTTGAATCTCCGGCTTCCATCCACGTCTCCTAGCTGCCTCCTCATACCAGCGCTCCTGGGCTGTGGCTGCCTCACTCTTCTCACGAGAGCAGCGATTTCCTCCAGTTTGCGCCCAGGGTCCTCTACCAGACAGGATCTCCTCCCAAGTCCAAAAGTCCTTGTTGCTCCGTCGAGCATTTTTCCCATACCGCTTGGTCTCTGTATTTTGGTGGGTGATTCTGTAATAGCTGTCGCTTTCCTCATCCTCAGATGAGGTGAGGAGAGAAGGATCTTCTGACCAAAATGCGGAGTCTGGGAAATATGCCATCTTTATTTTATAACGAACACCGATGACAACGAAAACAAACACTTTCAAAACTTACAAAATAACAAACGACGTAGAACGGAACCTGAACATAAACTCACATAACAAACGTAAACTCACGGACAGGAACGTTACATCGAAACACACGAACAGCCAAACAGTCCCGTAAGTGAAACACATCGACAACGACGAAGACATCACAGGAGACAATCACCCACAAACACACAGTGATAATGCCCTACCTAAATATGACTCTTGATTAGAGGAAAATGCAAACCACCTGCCTCTAATCAAGAGCCATACCAGGCAAACCGAAACCAACATAGAAACAGGTAACATAGACTGCCCACCCAAAACACATGCCCTGACCAAAAACACATAAAAACTAACATAAATAGGTCAGGACTGTTACAGTTACAGGGTTAATTCCACGTGGTTACAGGGTTAATTCCACATGGTTACAGGGATAATTCCACATGGTTACAGGGTTAATTCCAGATGGTTACAGGGTTAATTCCACGTGGTTACAGGGTTAATTCCATGTGGTTACTGGGTTAATTCCACGTGGTTACAGGGTTAATTCCACATGGTTACAGGGATAATTCCACATGGTTACAGGGTTAGTTCCAGATGGTTACAGGGTTAATTCCATGTGGTTACAGGGTTAATTCCATGTGGTTACAGGGTTAATTCCACTTGGTTACAGGGTTAATTCCGGGTGGTTACAGGGTTAATTCCACGTGGTTACAGGATTAATTCCATGTGGTTAGAGGGTAAATTTCACGTGGTTAGAGGGTTAATTCCACTTGGGTACAGGGTTAATTCCACGTGGTTACAAGGTTAATTCCACATGGTTACAGGGATAATTCCACATGGCTACAGAGTTAATTCCACGTGGCTACAGGGTTAATTCCATGTGGTTACAGGGTTAATTCCACATGGTTACAGGGTTAATTCCACGTGGCTACAGGGTTAATTCCACATGGTTACAGGGTTAATTCCACGTGGCTACAGGGTTAATTCCATGTGGTTACAGGGTTAATTCCATGTGGTTACAGGGTTAATTCCGGGTGGTTACAGGGATAATTCCACGTGGTTACAGGGTTAATTCCGGGTGGTTACAGGGATAATTCCACATGGTTACAGGGTTAATTCCACGTGGTTACAGGGTTAATTCCACGTGGTTACAGGGATAATTCTGCGTGGTTACAGCGTTAAAACAGAAACAATTCAACAACTAATTTCACCAGCACAGCTGATCTCAACTACAACCATTGCTGGTCTCCTCAGTACTGTCACGGTTTTCTTCCTGGGATGAAGGAGAGGACCAAAATGCAGCGCGGCTAGTGTTCAACATGTTTAATTAGACGAAATAAATGGGAACACTATACAAATAACCAAATAACAAATGTGAAAACCGAGACAGTCCTATCTGGTGCAGAACACAAACACAGAGACAGGAAACAACCACCCACAAAATCCCAACACAAAACAAGCCACCTATATATGATTCTCAATCAGGGACAACGATTGACAGCTGCCTCTGATTGAGAACCATATTAGGCTGGACACAGAAACAGACAAACTAGACACACAACATAGAATGCCCACCCAGCTCACGTCCTGACCAACACTAAAGCAAGCAAAACACATAAGAACTCTGGTCAGGACGTGACAAGTACCTCTCCCTAAAAGAGCATGTTGGTGTTAACTTAGTCGGAGATCTGTATATAATGAAGAGATGCTCACGTCTCTGCCCTAACAATAAGAGTCGTTGTCCCAAAGGCAGGAAGACAGAAGACAATCTTAGGTCTGCATGTTAAACCCATAGAAACGCATTGAGTCAGCCCTCTCGCTTCACCTATTCCTCTCTGCATTAGTCCTCCTTGCAACCAAAGTCTGTCAAGATATGTTCGTCCCTAGTTGGTATTGTCATCGGAACAACTTAGTCGTTTTAGAAAAGACAAATGGTGATTTGTCTATTTGACAAGCATTCTGTACAATAGAAATGAACGATTTTCCTAATTTTACCACGGCAAATCTACTGTGGCAATTTACCCAACACT
>NC_074689.1:36729402-36787799 GCF_029448725.1 Salvelinus fontinalis
ACATACATACATACATACATACATACATACATACATACATACATACACACACACATACCACACACACACGCACGCACGCACGCACACACACACACACACACACACACACACACACACACACACACACACACACACACACACACACACACACACACACACACACATACACACATACACACATACACACATACATACATACATACATACATACATACATACATACATACATACATACATACAAATACAGAAAAAAATAAAAAGAACCAGAAGTCATTTGAAACCAGTTTGACACAAAGATAAAGTCATATGGGAGACGAGCCTATACACAATATATACACAATCTATATACACAATCTATATACACAATATATATACACAATATATATACAATATATATACACAATATATATACAATATATATACACATATATACACAATATATATACAATATATATACACAATATATATACACAATATATACACAATATATATACACATATATATACACAATATATATACACATATATATACACAATATATATACAATATATATACACATATATACACAATATATATACAATATATATACACAATATATGTACACAATATATATACACATATATATATACAATATATATACACAATATATATACACTATATATACACATATATACACAATATATATACACATATATACACTATATATATACACAATATATATACACAATATATATATACACAATATATATACACAATATATATACACTATATATACACATATATACACAATATATATACACATATATACACAATATATATACACTATATATACACATATATACACAATATATATACAATATATATACACATATATACACACTCTATATATACACAATATATATACACAATATATATACACAATCTATATATACACAATATATATACACAATATATATACACAATATATATACACAATCTATATATACACAATATATATATACACTATATATATACACAATATATATACACAATATATATACACAATATATATATACATAATATATACACACACTCTATATACGCACTCTATATTCGCAATATATATACACACAATGTATATACACAATATATATACACAATCTATATACATTTACATTTTACATTTTAGTCATTTAGCAGACGCTCTTATCCAGAGCGACTTACAGTAGAGTGCATACATTTTATTACATTTTACATACTGAGACAAGGATATCCTATATCCCTATATATACACAATCTATATATAAACAATATATATATACACAATATATATATATATACATAATATATATACACAATATATAAACACTATATATATACATAAAATATATACACAATCTATGTACGCACTCTATATACGCAATATATATACACACAATATATATACACAATCTATATACACAATCTATATATAAACAATATATAGACACATATAAACACAATCTATATACACAATATATATATGCACAATATATATACACAATCTATATACACAATATATATACACAATACATATATACACAATATATATACACAATATATATATGCACAATATATATACACAATCTATATACACAATATATATACACAATACATATATACACAATATATATACACAATATATATATACACAATATATACACAATCTATATATACACAATATATATATACACAATATATATACACAATCTATATATACACAATATATATACACACAATATATATACACAATACATATATACACAATATATATACACAATATATATATGCACAATATATATACACAATCTATATACACAATATATATACACAATACATATATACACAATATATATACACAATATATATATGCACAATATATATACACAATCTATATACACAATATATATACACAATACATATATACACAATATATATAAACAATATATATATACACAATATATATATACACAATATATATACACAATCTATATATACACAATATATATACACACAACATATAAACACAATCTATATACACAATATATATATGCACAATATATATACACAATCTTTATACACTATATATACACAATACATATATACACAATATATATACACAATATATATATACACAATATATATACACAATCTATATACACAATCTATATATAAACAATCTATATACACAATCTATATACACAATATATATACACATATAAACACAATCTATATACACAATATATATATATATGCACAATATATATACACAATCTATATACACAATCAATATTCCCAATATATATACCCAATACATATATACACAATATATATACACAATATATATATGCACAATATATATACACAATCTATATACACAATATATATACACAATACATATATACACAATATATATACACAATCTATATATACACAATATATATACACAATATATATACACAATCTATATATACACAATATATATACACACAATATATATACACAATCTATATACACAATCTATATACACAATATTTATATGCACAATATATATACACAATCTATATACACAATATATATACACAATAGATACATACACAATATATATACACAATATATATATACACAATATATATACACAATCTAGATATACACAATATATATACACACAACATATAAACACAATCTATATACACAATATATATATGCACAATACATATACACAAAAATTGGGAATTTAGTATAAGACCTCCCAGGCTATGGGCCAAATGGTGCCCCTTTCCCTTTATAGGGCCCATAGGGTTCCCAAAGGCCTCTGGTCAAAAGTAGTGCACTATATAGGGAATCCTTAAACTCCTTGACTTTCTGAGACTACTGTTAAAATTTTCAGTGCACAAATCAGACAAACGTTGACGTATTGGGGATGGCTACGGCTAGGAGGAGGAACTACTGCCAAGTCAAATATTTACACAGGTAGAAAAAATAAATAAAAAACTGTGTAGAAAAACTGTAATCTGTCCTTCAATCAATGATTATATTGAATAGGAAGTCACGGTCAGCGTTGGAGACCAGAACACAAAAGATAATGAGTCACCCACTACAAAAAATGTTTTAATGCAAACAGACCCAGAGCACAGGCCCTATGGTCTGGACGCCAGAGGCTTCTCCTCAAATGGCAACACTAAGATCCTGTGTGTAAGGTTCATTTGAAGAAGGGTCAATAGCACCTTATTCCCTACATTCTGTAGAGTAGTATGTTTAACCAGAGCTCTACGACGTTTGACTAGAGCTCTACGACGTTTGACCAGAGCTCTATGATGTTGGACTAGAGCTCTATGACGTTGGACTAGAGTTCTATGATGTTTGACCAGAGTTCTATGATGTTGGACCAGAGTTCTATGATTTTGGACCAGAGATCTATGATGTTTGGGACGCAGCTGAAGGTTCATATGAAGCAAGACACATGTGTATAGTACAGTAGTTAGTATAATACCCTGTTCCAACTACCCCATAGCTTTGATACACCTACACTATTCCAACTACCCCATAGCTCTAATACACCTACACTATTCCAACTACCCCATAGCTCTAATACACCTACACTATTCCAACTACCCCATAGCTCTAATACACCTACACTATTCCAACTACCCCATAGCTCTAATACACCTACACTATTCCAACTACCCCATAGCTCTAATACACCTACACTATTCCAACTACCCCATAGCTCTAATACACCTACACTATTCCAACTACCCCATAGCTCTAATACACCTACACTATTCCAACTACCCCATAGCTCTAATACACCTACACTATTCCAACTACCCCATAGCTCTAATACACCTCCACTATTCCAACTACCCCATAGCTCTAATACACCTACAATATTCCAACTACCCCATAGCTCTAATACACCTACAATATTCCAACTACCCCATAGCTCTAATACACCTACACAATTCCAACTACCCCATAGCTCTAATACACCTACACAATTCCAACTACCCCATAGCTCTAATACACCTACACTATTCCAACTACCCCATAGCTCTAATACACCTACACTATTCCAACTACCCCATAGCTCTAATACACCTACACTATTCCAACTACCCCATAGCTCTAATACACCTACACTATTCCAACTACCCCATAGCTCTAATACACCTACACTATTCCAACTACCCCATAGCTCTAATACACCTACACAATTCCAACTACCCCATAGCTCTAATACACCTACACTATTCCAACTACCCCATAGCTCTAATACACCTACAATATTCCAACTACCCCATAGCTCTAATACACCTACACAATTCCAACTACCCTTGTCCAACTACCCCACAGCTCTGATACAACTACCCTATTCCAACTACCCTGCTCCAACTACCCCATAGCTCTGATACAACTACCCTATTCCAATTACCCTTTTCCAACTACCCTGTTCCAACTACCCTGCTCCAACTACCCCATAGCTCTGATACAGCTACAAAACATTAGTAATGATCCTTTTCATTATGACACCACGTGTACAACTATGAGAGACCCCTCTTACAATCTGAAACGCCATGTAGTCCTGAACCACTGTCCCACGTGGTACCCTAATCCCTATATCCAGTAGTACTATGGGCCCCGTACAAAATAAATCCCCTGTATAATCAATAGGGTGCCATTTAGGACAGGCCCACTGAGTCTTTGTGTTGAAAGGAAGACTTTGTTTAAACGGGCAAGGTATCTATAACGACAAAGGACGAGACCCAAATGCAGATACAGGAGGCAGATGTTTCAAGTCTGATATTTATTAATAGACAAGGGGCAGGCAAGAGACAGGTCGAGGACAGGCTGAAGTTCAGATGGGTACAGGACGACAGGCTGGCTCAGGGTCAGGGCAGGCAGAATGCTATGGCAGGCGGGCTCAGGGTCAGGGCAGGCTGAATGCTATGGCAGGCTGGCTCAGGATCAGGGCAGGCAGAATGCTATGGCAGGCTGGCTCAGGGTCAGGGCAGGCAGAATGCTATGGTAGGCGGGCTCAGGATCAGGGCAGGCAGAATGCTATGGCAGGCGGGCTCAGGGTCAGGGCAGGCAGAATGCTATGGTAGGCGGGCTCAGGATCAGGGCAGGCAGAATGCTATGGCAGGCGGGCTCAGGGTCAGGGCAGGCAGAATGCTATGGTAGGCGGGCTCAGGATCAGGGCAGGCAGAATGCTATGGCAGGCGGGCTCAGGGTCAGGGCAGGCAGAATGCTATGGCAGGCGGGCTCAGGGTCAGGGCAGGCTGAATGCTATGGCAGGCGGGCTCAGGGTCAGGGCAGGCTGAATGCTATGGCAGGCGGGCTCAGGGTCAGGGCAGGCTGAATGCTATGGCAGGCGGGCTCAGGGTCAGGGCAGGCTGAATGCTATGGCAGGCGGGCTCAGGGTCAGGGCAGGCAGAATGCTATGGTAGGCGGGCTCAGGATCAGGGCAGGCAGAATGCTATGGCAGGCGGGCTCAGGGTTAGGGCAGGCTGAATGCTATGGTAGGCGGGCTCAGGGTTAGGGCAGGCTGAATGCTATGGCAGGCGGGCTCAGGGTTAGGGCAGGCTGAATGCTATGGCAGGCGGGCTAAGGGTTAGGGCAGGCTGAATGCTATGGCAGGCGGGCTCAGGGTTAGGGCAGGCTGAATGCTATGGCAGGCGGGCTCAGGGTCAGGGCAGGCTGAATGCTATGGCAGGCTGGCTCAGGGTCAGGGCAGGCTGAATGCTATGGCAGGCGGGCTCAGGGTTAGGGCAGGCTGAATGCTATGGCAGGCGGGCTCAGGGTCAGGGCAGGCTGAATGCTATGGCAGGCTGGCTCAGGGTCAGGGCAGGCTGAATGCTATGGCAGGCGGGCTCAGGGTTAGGGCAGGCTGAATGCTATGGCAGGCGGGCTCAGGGTTAGGGCAGGCTGAATGCTATGGCAGGCGGGCTCAGGGTCAGGGCAGGCTGAATGCTATGGCAGGCTGGCTCAGGGTCAGGGCAGGCTGAATGCTATGGCAGGCGGGCTCAGGGTTAGGGCAGGCTGAATGCTATGGCAGGCTGGCTCAGGGTCAGGGCAGGCTGAATGCTATGGCAGGCTGGCTCAGGGTCAGGGCAGGCTGAATGCTATGGCAGGCGGGCTCAGGGTTAGGGCAGGCTGAATGCTATGGCAGGCGGGCTCAGGGTTAGGGCAGGCTGAATGCTATGGCAGGCGGGCTCAGGGTCAGGGCAGGCTGAATGCTATGGCAGGCGGGCTCAGGGTCAGGGCAGGCAGAATGCTATGGCAGGCGGGCTCAGGGTCAGGGCAGGCAGAAAAGGTTGGAACTCGGAGGACTAGAAAACAGGGACTAGAAAAACAGGAGTACGGAAAAAAACACGTTGGTAGGCTTGACTAGACAAGGCGAACTGGCAACAGACAAACCGAAACCACGGGTATATACATAGGGGTTAATGGGAACAAATGGGAGACACCCGGTGGGGGGGGGGGGGGGGGGGGGGGGTGGAGACAAGCCCAAGACAGGTGAAAACAGATCAGGGTGTAACAGTAACAACTCAACCCTCTCTAGAGTTGGCAGTTCTCCTCTCTGCTATCATGCTGGCTCTACCCCTCACCCATGGTAGAGCACGAGGTACCGTAGCAGGGTAACTTTTTAAAACCACTGCCTTGCCAGAAGGTTCTTTGGCTTAGGATAATAGACATAAATCCTGTTTGAAAAAGTAGTTCTGACGTGTTTGTCAGAACATCAGTAATATATCTCCAGGTTAGACCTCCAGGTTATATCTACAGGTTAGACCTCCAGGTTAGACCTCCTGGTTAGACCTCCAGGTTAGATCTCCAGGTCAGACCTCCAGGTTAGACCTCCAGGTTATATCTACAGGTTAGACCTCCAGGTTAGACCTCCAGGTCAGACCTCCAGGTTATATCTCTAGGTCGGACCTCCAGGTTAGACCTCCAGGTTAGACTTCCAGGTCAGACCTCCAGGTTAGACCTCCAGGTTAGACTTCCAGGTCAGACCTCCAAGTTAGACCTCCAGATCAGACCTCCAGGTTAGACCTCCAGGTCAGACCTCCAGGTTAGACCTCCAGGTTATATCTCCAGGTTAGACCTCCAGGTTATATCTCCAGGTTAGACCTCCAGGTTAGACCTCCAGGTTATATCTAAAGGTTAGACCTCCAGGTCAGACCTCCAGGTTATATCTCCAGGTCAGACCTCCAGGTTAGACCTCCAGGTTATATCTCCAGGTTATATCTAAAGGTTAGACCTCCAGGTCAGACCTCCAGGTTATATCTCCAGGTCAGACCTCCAGGTTAGACCTCCAGGTTATATCTCCAGGTTAGACCTCCAGGTTAGACCTCCAGGTTATATCTCCAGGTCAGACCTCCAGGTTAGACCTCCAGGTTATATCTCTAGGTCAGACCTCCAGGTTAGACCTCCAGGTTATACTTCCAGGTCAGACCTCCAAGTTAGACCTCCAGATCAGACCTCCAGGTTAGACCTCCAGGTCAGACCTCCAGGTCAGACCTCCAGGTTATATCTCCAGGTTAGACCTCCAGGTTATATCTCCAGGTTAGATCTCCAGGTTAGACCTCCAGGTTAGACCTCCAGGTTAGACCTCCAGGTTAGAACTCCAGGTTAGACCTCCAGGTTAGACCTCCAGGTTATATCTCCAGGTTAGACCTCCAGGTTAGACCTCCAGGTTAGACCTCCAGGTTAGACCTCCAGGTCAGACCTCCAGGTTAGACCTCCAGGTTAGACTTCCAGGTCAGACTTCCAGGTCAGACCTCCAGGTTATACTTCCAGGTCAGACCTCCAAGTTAGACCTCCAGATCAGACCTCCAGGTTAGACCTCCAGGTCAGACCTCCAGGTCAGACCTCCAGGTTATATCTCCAGGTCAGACCTCCAGGTTAGACCTCCAGGTCAGACCTCCAGATCAGACCTCCAGGTTAGACCTCCAGGTCAGACCTCCAGATTAGACCTCCAGGTTAGACCTCTAGGTTAGACTTTCAGGTTATATCTCCAGGTTAGACTTTCAGGTTAGACCTCCAGGTTAGACCTCCAGGTCAGACCTCCAGGTTAGACCTCCAGGTCAGACCTCCAGGTTAGACCTCCAGGTTAGATCTCCAGGTCAGACCTCCAGGTTATATCTCCAGGTTAAACCTCCAGGTTAGACCTCCAGGTTAGACCTCCAGGTTAGACCTCCAGGTTAGACCTCCAGGTTATATTTCGATGTTAGACCTCCAGGTTAGACCTCCAGGTTATATCTCCAGGTCAGACCTCCAGGTTAGATCTCCAGGTTAGACCTCCAGGTCAGACCTCCAGGTTAGACCTCCAGGTTAGACCTCCAGGTTAGACCTCCAGGTTATATTTCGATGTTAGATCTCCAGGTTAGACCTCCAGATTAGACCTCCAGGTTAGACCTCCAGGTTATATTTCGATGTTAGATCTCCAGGTTAGACCTCCAGGTTATATTTCGATGTTATATCTCCAGGTCAGACCTCCAGGTTAGATCTCCAGGTTAGACCTCCAGGTTAGACCTCCAGGTCAGACCTCCAGGTTAGACCTCCAGATCAGACCTCCAGGTGAGACCTCCAGGTCAGACCTCCAGGTTAGACCTCCAGGTTAGACCTCCAGGTCAGACCTCCAGGTCAGACCTCCAGGTTAGACCTCCAGGTTAGACCTCCAGGTCAGACGTTTTCTAGAAGAAGAAAGCTGTAATTTAGAATAATAGGGAATGAGTTTCATTGTGACAGTGTTCCTGGTGGTAGGACTGTGTTCCTGGTGGTAGGACTGTGTTCCTGGTGGTATGACAGTGTTCCTGGCAGTATGACAGTCTTTCCTGGTAGTAGGACAATGTTCTTGGTGATAGGAGAGTGTTCCTGGTGATATCACAGTGTTCCTGGCGATTGGACAGTGTTCCTGGTGATATGACAGTGTTCCTGGTGGTAGGAGAGTGTTCCTGGTGGTAGGAGAGTGTTCCTGATGGTAGGACAGTGTTCCTGGTGGTAAGACAGTGTTCCTGGCGATAGGACAGTGTTCCTGGTGGTAGGACAGTGTTCCTGGCGGTAGGACAGTGTTCCTGGTGGTAGGACAATGTTCTTGAAAATATGACAGTGTTCCTGGTGGTAGGAGAGTGTCGACGTCAACGGTTAAGAGGTGACTCAGGGATGCTGGCCTTCTTGGCAGAGTTGCAAAGAAAAAGCCATATCTCAGACTGGCCAATAAAAAGAAAGATTAAGATGGGCAAAAGAACACAGACACTGGGCAGAGGAACTCTGCCTAGAAGGCCAGCATCCCGGAGTAACCTCTTCACTGTTGACTTTGAGACTGATGTTTTGCATTGTACTATTTAATGAAGCTGCCAGTTGAGGACTTGTGAGGCATCTGTTTCTTACACTCGACACTCTAATGTACTTGTCCTCTTGCTCAGTTGTGCACCGGGGCCTCCCACTCCTCTTTCTATTCTGGTTAGAGCCAGTTTGCGCTGTTCTGTGAATGGAGTAGTTGTTACGACAGATTTCCTCCTCTTCGTCTGAAGAGGAGGTGTAGGGATCGGACCAAGACGCAGAGTGGAAAGTGTCCATGGTTTATTAAGAAAATAAATTGAACACTACTCGAAACAAAATAACAAAGAGAATCTAACCGAAACCAGTCCCGTGTGGCACGAACACTGACACGAAATACAAACACCCACAAACACACACGTGAACCCCGGCTGCCTAAGTATGATTCTCAATCAGGGACAACGATTGACAGCTGCCTCTGATTGAGAATCATACCAGGCCGAACACACAAAACCCCAACATAGAAAACAACACATAGACAACCCACCCAACTCACGCCCTGACCATACTAAATAAATACAAAACAAGAGAAAACAGGTCAGGAACGTGACAGTAGTACACAGCGTTGTACGAGATCTTCAGTTTCTTGGCATTTTCTTGCATGGAATAGCCTTCATTTCTCAGAAAAAGAATAGACTGACAAGTTTCAGAAGAAAGTATTTGTTTCTGGCCATTTTGAGCCTGTAATCGAACCCATAAATGCTGATTCTCCAGATACTCAACTAGACTAAAGAAGGCCAGTTTTACTGCTTCTTTAATCAGAACAACAGTTTTCAGCTGTGCTAGCATAATTGCAAAACGGTTTTCTAATAATCAATTAGCCTTTTAAAATTATAAACTTGGATTGGCTAACACAATGTGCCATTGGAACACAGGAGTGATGGTTGCTGATAACGGGCCTCGGTGCGCCTATGTAGATATTCCATAAAAATATCTGCCGTTTCAAGCTACAATAGTCATTTACAACATTAACAATTTCTTCACTGTATTTCTGAACAATTTGATGTTATTTTAATTTACAAAAAAATAGCTTTTCTTTCAAAAACAAGGACATTTTTAAGTGACCTCAAACTTTTGAACGGTAGTGTATCTGGGGAAAGGTATAAAACCATTTATACAGTGTTGACATTTTCCAACAGCACAGAGGTCTCCCTCATTGAAAAAAAGAAAAATGTAACTACCCAGACTGCCTAGAGCCAAACTGAGCAGGAGGGACCTTGGTCAGGGAGGTGACCAAGAACCCAATGACCACTCTGGCAGAATTACAGTTTCTTGGCTGAGATGGGAGAACCTGCTAGAAGGACAACAGTCTCTACAGCACTTCACCAATTTGGGCTTTATGGGAGAGTGGCCAGACGGAAGCCACTCCTGAGAAAAAGGCATTTGACAGCGTGCCTGTAGTTTGCAACAAAGCATGTGAAAGACTCAGAGCATAAGACAAAATATTCTGTGATCTGATGAGACAAAAATTGTACTCTTTGGCAGGAATACAAAGCGCTATATCTTGAGAAAACCAGTCACAGCTCATCACCCGTCTAACACCCTCCCTACCGTGAAGAATGGTGGTTGTAGAATCATACTATGGGGATGCTTTTCAGCGGCAGGGGCTGGGAGACTGGTAGGGATAGCGGGAACAATGAATGGAGGCAAATACAGGCAAATCCATGATGAGAACCTGCTTCAGAGTGCAAATGACCTTAGACTGGGGTGAAGATTTACGTTCCAACAGGACAATGACCCCAAGCTTACAGCCAAAGCAAAGCTGAAATGGCTTTAGAACAAGAATGTGAAAGTCCTTGAGTGGTCCAGCCACAGCCCAGACTAGAATCCCATTGAAAAAAGACTTGAAGATTGCTGTTCACTGCCACTCGCCATCTAACTTAACAAAGCTTGAGAAAAATTTGCGGGGAAGAATGGGAGAAAATCTTCAAATCCAGATGTGCAAAGCTGATTGAGACATACCCAAGATGACTCAAAGTTGATTCAGACATACCCAAGATGACTCAAAGCTGATTCAGACATACCCAAGACGACTCAAAGCTGATTCAGACATCCCCAAGACTACTCAAAGCTGATTCAGACATACCCAAGATGACTCAAAGCTGATTTAGACATACCCAAGATGACTCAAAGTTGATTCAGACATACCCAAGACAACTCAAAGCTGATTCAGACATACCCAAGACGACTCAAAGCTGATTCAGACATACCCAAGATGACTCAAAGCTGATTCAGACATACCCAAGACGACTCAAAGCTGATTCAGACATCCCCAAGACTACTCAAAGCTGATTCAGACATACCCAAGACGACTCAAAGTTGATTCAGACATACCCAAGATGACTCAAAGCTGATTCAGACATACCCAAGATGACTCAAAGCTGATTCAGACATACCCAAGATGACTCAAAGCTGATTCAGACATACCCAAGACGACTCAAAGCTGATTCAGACATACTCAAGACGACTCAAAGCTGATTCAGACATACCCAAGACAACTCAAAGCTGTAATCACCACCAAAGGTTCTGATACATAGTATTGATTCAGAGTTGTGAATACTTATGTAAAGGCTGTTGAATAAAAAAATGTGAAATACGTCAAGGGGTATGAATACTTTCTGAAGGCACTGTAAATAAAATGTAAATGTGTTTTCCTCACAGCAATGGGTCAGTAGGAGTGGTTCGCAGCAGATGACGGAGAGTGATCATGTGGATTAAACTACATTTAGCCTTGTCTCCAGGGGTTGTGATTGGTTACACGCTGCTATACCCTGAGCCAAAACCCTGATCCACTGTCTTACAGTAGTGGAGAGAAACAGTATTCCCTGATCCACTGTCTTACAGTAGTGGAGAGAAACAGTATTCCCTGATCCACTGCCTTACAGTAGTGGAGAGAAACAGTATTCCCTGATCCACTGCCTTACAGTAGTGGAGAGAAACAGTATTCCCTGATCCACTGCCTTACAGTAGTGGAGAGAAACAGTATTCCCTGATCCACTGTCTTACAGTAGTGGAGAGAAACAGTATTCCCTGATCCACTGTCTTACAGTAGTGGAGAGAAACAGTATTCCCTGATCCACTGCCTTACAGTAGTGGAGAGAAACAGTGGTCCCTGATCCACTGCCTTACAGTAGTGGAGAGAAACAGTATTCCCTGATCCACTGCCTTACAGTAGTGGAGAGAAACAGTATTCCCTGATCCACTGCCTTACAGTAGTGGAGAGAAACAGTGGTCCCTGATCCACTGCCTTACAGTAGTGGAGAGAAACAGTATTCCCTGATCCACTGTCTTACAGTAGTGGAGAGAAACAGTATTCCCTGATCCACTGCCTTACAGTAGTGGAGAGAAACAGTGGCCCCTGATCCACTGCCTTACAGTAGTGGAGAGAAACAGTGGTCCCTGATCCACTGCCCTTACAGTAGTGGAGAGAAACAGTGGCCCCTGATCCACTGCCCTTACAGTAGTGGAGAGAAACAGTGGTCCCTGATCCACTGCCTTACAGTAGTGGAGAGAAACAGTGGTCCCTGATCCACTGCCCTTACAGTAGTGGAGAGAAACAGTGGCCCCTGATCCACTGCCCTTACAGTAGTGGAGAGAAACAGTGGTCCCTGATCCACTGCCTTACAGTAGTGGAGAGAAACAGTGGTCCCTGATCCACTGCCCTTACAGTAGTGGAGAGAAACAGTGGCCCCTGATCCACTGCCCTTACAGTAGTGGAGAGAAACAGTGGTCCCTGATCCACTGCCTTACAGTAGTGGAGAGAAACAGTGGTCCCTGATCCACTGCCTTACAGTAGTGGAGAGAAACAGTGGTCCCTGATCCACTGCCTTACAGTAGTGGAGAGAAACAGTGCTCCCTGATCCACTGCCTTACAGTAGTGGAGAGAAACAGTATTCCCTGATCCACTGTCTTACAGTAGTGGAGAGAAACAGTGGTCCCTGATCCACTGCCTTACAGTAGTGGAGAGAAACAGTGGTCCCTGATCCACTGCCTTACAGTAGTGGAGAGAAACAGTGGTCCCTGATCCACTGCCTTACAGTAGTGGAGAGAAACAGTGGTCCCTGATCCACTGCCTTACAGTAGTGGAGAGAAACAGTGGTCCCTGATCCACTGCCTTACAGTAGTGGAGAGAAACAGTATTCCCTGATCCACTGCCTTACAGTAGTGGAGAGAAACAGTGGTCCCTGATCCACTGCCTTACAGTAGTGGAGAGAAACAGTGGTCCCTGATCCACTGCCTTACAGTAGTGGAGAGAAACAGTATTCCCTGATCCACTGCCTTACAGTAGTGGAGAGAAACAGTGGTCCCTGATCCACTGCCTTACAGTAGTGGAGAGAAACAGTGGTCCCTGATCCACTGCCTTACAGTAGTGGAGAGAAACAGTATTCCCTGATCCACTGCCTTACAGTAGTGGAGAGAAACAGTATTCCCTGATCCACTGCCTTACAGTAGTGGAGAGAAACAGTGGTCCCTGATCCACTGTCTTACAGTAGTGGAGAGAAACAGTATTCCCTGATCCACTGTCTTACAGTAGTGGAGAGAAACAGTGGTCCCTGATCCACTGCCTTACAGTAGTGGAGAGAAACAGTGGTCCCTGATCCACTGCCTTACAGTAGTGGAGAGAAACAGTGGCCCCTGATCCACTGCCTTACAGTAGTGGAGAGAAACAGTGGTCCCTGATCCACTGTCTTACAGTAGTGGAGAGAAACAGTATTCCCTGATCCACTGTCTTACAGTAGTGGAGAGAAACAGTGGTCCCTGATCCACTGTCTTACAGTAGTGGAGAGAAACAGTGGTCCCTGATCCACTTGATCCATACGTCGGCTTAGAGGCAGGAAATACCCACATTTATTGGGGAAGAGGAGAGAGACGGCGCTCTACCCATCTTTATTATTTATTTATTTCACCTTTATTTAACCAGGAACAAGTTCTCATTTACAACTGCGACCTGGCCAAGATAAAGCAAAGCAGTTCGACACATACAACAACACAGAGTTACACATGGAGTAAAACAAACATACAGTCCCCAGGTTTGTCCTGTAATGAAATGTGAAAACAAGACATGACAAAGACATTAAATTATCATTGATATTAATCATTGATGTAAATTCATTCAAAAATACATTTGCAAAATTACGGTAACTTTTCCAAAGTTTTTTCCATAAATCCTGGTTGATAGATTCCCAGAATCACGAGGTAATACTGTAATCAGGAGGTAATGCTGTAATCAGGAGGTAATACTGTAATCAGGAGGTAATAGTATAATCAGGAGGTAATACTGTAATCAGGAGGTAATACTGTAATCAGGAGGTAATACTGTAATCAGGAGGTAATACTGTAATCAGGAGGTAATACTGTGATCAGGAGGTAATACTGTAATCAGGAGGTAATACTGTAATCAGGAGGTAATACTATAATCAGGAGGTAATACTGTGATCAGGAGGTAATACTGTAATCAGGAGGTAATACTATAATCAGGAGGTAATACTGTAATCAGGAGGTAATACTGTAATCAGGACGTAATACTGTAATCAGGAGATAATACTGTAATCAGGAGGTAATACTGTGATCAGGAGGTAATACTGTAATCAGGAGGTAATACTGTAATCAGGAGGTAATACTATAATCAGGAGGTAATACTGTGATCAGGAGGTAATACTGTAATCAGGATGTAATACTATAATCAGGAGGTAATACTGTAATCAGGACGTAATACTGTAATCAGGACGTAATACTGTAATCAGGAAATCATCCGACACGGATTTCTGGAAAATGTGGGAACTTTGTGAAAGTTACTCACCAGTCTTTTCAATTTAATTAACAATAATCCTCTCAGATGCATCTCTTTTTTTTTGCTAAACAACAACCAGCCCCAACCACCTGAAGCTCCCAATCAACACAGCAAACTACCTGTGCTCTCCTCCCGGAAAAACACGCAACAGAATCCCGGCGCAGCGGCGTGGCTATCATAAATGGCACCGTATTCTTCTGATAGTGCACTACCCTATGAGTGCTGGTCAAACGAAGTGCACTAAATATGGAGCAAGGTGCCGTTTGGGACGCAGGTTATGGTTGATGATCCTGGGTAACTGCTGGCATGTGAACCGTTAACACTTCGTCAGTTGTCACGCCCTGACCTTAGTTCCTAAGTTATGTCTCTATTTTTGGGGTTTGGTCAGGGCGTGAGTTGGGGTGGGCATTCTATGTTTTTGTTCTATGTTTTATGTTTCTATGTGTTTGGCCGAGTGTGGTTCTCAATCAGAGGCAGCTGTCTATCGTTGTCTCTGATTGAGAACCATACTTAGGTAGCCTGTTCCCACCTGTGTTTTGTGGGTAGTTGTTTCCTGTTGTGCGTCTGCACCAGACAGAACTGTTTCGGGTCGTTATTCTTTGTTATTTTTGTTATTTCAGTGTTCATTTAATAAATATGGACACGTACCACGCTGCACCTTGGTCCTCTCCTTCCAACAGCCGTTACGTCAGTGTAGCGTGCCAGCTTTAACCTCTTGCTCTGTCAAAAGCCGAGCGGTTTTCTTGAGAGACAGAGGTTTTCTCACTCGTAAAAATACCTCTGTTTTGGCTTGTTGTCTCTCATCTTGTCAGTTATGATCAGCTGTGTTCCAAATGGCACCGTATTCTCTGCACAGCGCACTACGGTTGACTGATGAAATGCACCATGGGTACTAGGGTGTTGTTTGGGCCGCAACACAGCGAGCTGGTGTGTGTGTGTGTGTGTGTGTGTGCGCGTGTGTGTGTGTGTGTGTGTGTGTGTGTGTGTGTGTGTGTGTGTGTGTGTGTGTGTGTGTGTGTGTGTGTGTGTGTGTGTGTGTGTGTGTGTGTGTGTGTGTGTGTGTGTGTGTGTGTGTGTACGGGGAGACAGGGATTGGTTGGTCGGTGGGTTGGGGGAATGAGCAGTATAGTAGAATGACAGCTGAGAAGCTCTCGGTCGAAGGGAACCACATCTGTCATTGATTTAACGTGTGGCCCAGTAAACAGACCTATGGGGCGTGGGTGCAGCATATCGCTCACACACGCACACGCACACACACGCACACACACACACACACACACACACACACACACACACACACACACACACACACACACACACACACACACACACACACATCTGCCCCCACCCTCTTCCAACCAGGCCTACATAAAGTCAATATGAGAGGACTGGTATAGTTAAGTCCTTGATTTTTACCTCTCTGTTACCCCCCCCCCACTTCAGCTTTTCCCAAACCGTAAAACTACACAACTGATTCAAATGATCAAAGCTTGATGATTCGTTTAATCAGCTGTGTATTGCTAGGGCAAAACAATAATGAAACGTGCCCCCCCCCCCCCCCCCCCTTGGGAGCCCCGACGACAGAGTTTGGGAAACCATGCCCCTATCGTATGCAAGCACGCTAAATTACAGACGCTGATTACGTCCGACAGTATTCTAAATTAGAGGGTAAAACGGCATTATGATGCTTTAATGGACAGTGTCACTTCTTCAACAACAAGGAAAACTCCACTCACCATAAAGATAATGTTTACGTGGAGAATCCTGTCGTACAGGCTACCCATCAGCTCACTGTGCACTCACACAGATGGTTTCTTTTCCCCCAATAAACACTTGTAAATATAGAGGCACAACTAAAGAAACAAAAAAATATATATGTCGCTTTGCTTTTGCCATAACCACAACTTGGGTCGTTCCTGTTTGTCCTGGGAGCTAACGCAGGTTCTCAGGGGTTCAGACTAGCTCCGTTATACGAGCTGTGCAGGTGCTGGACAGGTACTCAGGCAAGGTTACAGGAGTTATGCTGAGCTGTGTGGCGACTGCGGACTGCGTCTCAAATGGCAACCTGTTCTCTACATAGTGCACTTCTTTTGCCTGTGTCGGCGTGTGATGGAGACGTCTGCTCAGACCGACAGTATTTCAGAGAGAGAGAGAGAGAGAGGACGCTGTGTAGAGAAGTTATCCTTTTATAGGCTCACGGAGCTGCAGACTGAGTGCCCATTTTATCTTCTCAGCCTGTCCTCTCTCTCCTCTCAGCCTGGCCTCTCTCTCCTCTTAGCCTGTCCTCTCTCTCCTCTTAGCCTGTCCTCTCTCTCCTCTCAGCCTGTCCTCTCTCTCCTCTCAGCCTGGCCTCTCTCTCCTCTCAGCCTGGCCTCTCTCTCCTCTCAGCCTGGCCCCTCTCTCCTCTCAGCCTGGCCTCTCTCTCCTCTCAGCCTGGCCTCTCTCTCCTCTCAGCCTGTCCTCTCTCTCCTCTTAGCCTGGCCTCTCTCTCCTCTCAGCCTGTCCTCTCTCTCCTCTTAGCCAGGCCTCTCTCTCCTCTCAGCCTGGCCTCTCTCTCCTCTTAGCCAGGCCTCTCTCTCGTCTCAGCCTGGCCTCTCTCTCCTCTTAGCCTGGCCTCTCTCTCCTCTCAGCCTGGCCTCTCTCTCCTCTCAGCCTGGCCTCTCTCTCCTCTCAGCCTGTCCTCTCTCTCCTCTTAGCCTGGCCTCTCTCTCCTCTCAGCCTGGCCTCTCTCTCCTCTTAGCCTGGCCCCTCTCTCCTCTCAGCCTGGCCTCTCTCCTCTCAGCCTGGCCTCTCTCTCTCTCCTCTCAGCCAGGCCTCTCTCTCATCTCAGCCTGGCCTCTCTCTCCTCTCAGCCTGGCCTCTCTCTCCTCTCAGCCTGGCCTCTCTCTCCTCTCAGCCTGGCCTCTCTCTCCTCTCAGCCTGGCCTCTCTCTCCTCTCAGCCAAGCCTCTCTCTCTTCTCAGCCTGGCCTCTCTCTCCTCTTAGCCTGTCCTCTCTCTTCTCTCAGCCTGGCCTCTCTCACCTCTTAGCCTTACCTCTCTCCTCTCAGCCTGGCCTCTCTCTCCTCTTAGCCAGGCCTCTCTCTCCCATTAGGGGGGAAAAGCTAAAGGCTTGAAATCCCTCACCTCCTCCCATTCTCTTTCTACCTCTCTCTCACTCTCTGTCTCTCTTCCTGACATCCTCTTTTCTCATCTCCCTCGGTCTCTCTCTTTCTCTCTCCCTACTTACTTCTCTCTCCCCTTACATCATCCCTCTTCTCCCTCCCCTATTTTCACCTTCCCCCCTCTCTTCCCCCCTCTCCTCTGTCCCTCTCTCTCATTCCTCAGACTGATAACCAGGATCAATAGTGCCGTTAAATGTCCCCTTCAGCCCTCAGGGTCATAAATCAGATCCAATGTGGATGTACTTCCCAAATGGCACCCTATTCCCTATGTAGTGCACTACTTTTGACCAGGCCAGATATGTGCACTATAAAGGGAATAGGGTGTAATTTGGAATGCAGAAGGTTACTCCTGAAGGAAGGAAGGATGCCTCCACAAAAAAAACATCCCAATACAAGCCTCTCTCTCTCTCTCTCTCTCTCTCTCTCTCTCTCTCTCTCTCTCTCTCTCTCTCTCTCTCTCTCGCTCTCGCTCTCGCTCTCGCTCTCGCTCTCTCTCGCTCTCTCTCTCTCTCTCTCTCTCTCTCTCTCTCTCTCTCTCTCTCTCTCTCTCTCTCTCTCTCTCTCTCTCTCTCTCTCTCTCTCTCTCTCTCTCTCTCTCTCTCTCTCTCTCTCTCTCTCTAAGCCTTAGTCTGATCCGGGGGGCAGGAAAGGTGAGGACAGTTTAACTGGCTGTCCCCAATAACAAGCCCAGATCCTTGGGCCGTACAAAAGAGATGGGCTCTAGTAGTTGTCTTTGGAGGGACAGAGAGGGGGATAAATAAGATGATAACATTAAGCTGTCACCTCAGGGTACACACACACACACACACACACACACACACACACACACACACACACACACACACACACACACACACACACACACACACACACACAGAGAAAAACACACACAATACAGGCTGTCTTAGAAATATTTGACCGTGGGTTAGGGACCGCACTGGGTAGATATTCCAGAGAACTTCCATGTTTTTAAATGCTGAGCAGTCAGTTAGGATGTTACAGCATGGTTATTCCTCCACTAGTCTACTGTCTGAGGGATTAACCTGTTGTTCCTCCACTAGTCTACTGTCTGAGGGATTAACCTGTTATTCCTCCACTAGTCTACTGTCTGAGGGATTAACCTGTTGTTCCTCCACTAGTCTACTGTCTGAGGGATTAACCTGTTATTCCTCCACTAGTCTACTGTCTGAGGGATTAACCTGTTGTTCCTCCACTAGTCTACTGTCTGAGGGATTAACCTGTTGTTCCTCCACTAGTCTACTGTCTGAGGGATTAACCTGTTGTTCCTCCACTAGTCTACTGTCTGAGGGATTAACCTGTTGTTCCTCCACTAGTCTACTGTCTGAGGGATTAACCTGTTGTTCCTCCACTAGTCTACTGTCTGAGGGATTAACCTGTTGTTCCTCCACTAGTCTACTGTCTGGGGGATTAACCTGTTGTTCCTCCACTAGTCTACTGTCTGAGGGATTAACCTGTTGTTCCTCCACTAGTCTACTGTCTGGGGGATTAACCTGTTGTTCCTCCACTAGTCTACTGTCTGAGGGATTAACCTGTTGTTCCTCCACTAGTCTACTGTCTGAGGGATTAACCTGTTGTTCCTCCACTAGTCTACTGTCTGAGGGATTAACCTGTTGTTCCTCCACTAGTCTACTGTCTGAGGGATTAACCTGTTATTCCTCCACTAGTCTACTGTCTGAGGGATTAACCTGTTGTTCCTCCACTAGTCTACTGTCTGAGGGATTAACCTGTTGTTCCTCCACTAGTCTACTGTCTGAGGGATTAACCTGTTGTTCCTCCACTAGTCTACTGTCTGAGGGATTAACCTGTTGTTCCTCCACTAGTCTACTGTCTGAGGGGTTAACCTGTTATTCCTCCACTAGTCTACTGTCTGAGGGATTAACCTGTTGTTCCTCCACTAGTCTACTGTCTGAGGGATTAACCTGTTGTTGCTCCACTAGTCTACTGTCTGAGGGATTAACCTGTTGTTCCTCCACTAGTCTACTGTCTGAGGGATTAACCTGTTATTCCTCCACTAGTCTACTGTCTGAGGGATTAACCTGTTATTCCTCCACTAGTCTACTGTCTGAGGGATTAACCTGTTGTTCCTCCACTAGTCTACTGTCTGAGGGATTAACCTGTTGTTCCTCCACTAGTCTACTGTCTGAGGGATTAACCTGTTATTCCTCCACTAGTCTACTGTCTGAGGGATTAACCTGTTATTCCTCCACTAGTCTACTGTCTGAGGGATTAACCTGTTGTTCCTCCACTAGTCTACTGTCTGAGGGATTAACCTGTTGTTCCTCCACTAGTCTACTGTCTGAGGGATTAACCTGTTGTTCCTCCACTATTCTACTGTCTGAGGGATTAACCTGTTGTTCCTCCACTAGTCTACTGTCTGAGGGATTAACCTGTTGTTCCTCCACTAGTCTACTGTCTGAGGGATTAACCTGTTATTCCTCCACTAGTCTACTGTCTGAGGGATTAACCTGTTGTTCCTCCACTAGTCTACTGTCTGAGGGATTAACCTGTTGTTCCTCCACTAGTCTACTGTCTGAGGGATTAACCTGTTGTTCCTCCACTAGTCTACTGTCTGAGGGATTAACCTGTTGTTCCTCCACTAGTCTACTGTCTGAGGGATTAACCTGTTATTCCTCCACTAGTCTACTGTCTGAGGGATTAACCTGTTGTTCCTCCACTAGTCTACTGTCTGAGGGATTAACCTGTTGTTCCTCCACTAGTCTACTGTCTGAGGGATTAACCTGTTGTTCCTCCACTAGTCTACTGTCTGAGGGATTAACCTGTTATTCCTCCACTAGTCTACTGTCTGAGGGATTAACCTGTTGTTCCTCCACTAGTCTACTGTCTGAGGGATTAACCTGTTGTTCCTCCACTAGTCTACTGTCTGAGGGATTAACCTGTTGTTCCTCCACTAGTCTACTGTCTGAGGGATTAACCTGTTGTTCCTCCACTAGTCTACTGTCTGAGGGATTAACCTGTTGTTCCTCCACTAGTCTACTGTCTGAGGGATTAACCTGTTGTTCCTCCACTAGTCTACTGTCTGAGGGATTAACCTGTTGTTCCTCCACTAATCTACTGTCTGAGGGATTAACCTGTTGTTCCTCCACTAGTCTACTGTCTGAGGGATTAACCTGTTATTCCTCCACTAGTCTACTGTCTGAGGGATTAACCTGTTGTTCCTCCACTAGTCTACTGTCTGAGGGATTAACCTGTTATTCCTCCACTAGTCTACTGTCTGAGGGATTAACCTGTTATTCCTCCACTAGTCTACTGTCTGAGGGATTAACCTGTTGTTCCTCCACTAGTCTACTGTCTGAGGGATTAACCTGTTGTTCCTCCACTAGTCTACTGTCTGAGGGATTAACCTGTTGTTCCTCCACTAGTCTACTGTCTGAGGGATTAACCTGTTGTTCCTCCACTAGTCTACTGTCTGAGGGATTAACCTGTTGTTCCTCCACTAGTCTACTGTCTGAGGGATTAACCTGTTGTTCCTCCACTAGTCTACTGTCTGAGGGATTAACCTGTTGTTCCTCCACTAGTCTACTGTCTGAGGGATTAACCTGTTGTTCCTCCACTAGTCTACTGTCTGAGGGATTAACCTGTTGTTCCTCCACTAGTCTACTGTCTGAGGGATTAACCTGTTGTTCCTCCACTAGTCTACTGTCTGAGGGATTAACCTGTTGTTCCTCCACTAGTCTACTGTCTGAGGGATTAACCTGTTGTTCCTCCACTAGTCTACTGTCTGAGGGATTAACCTGTTATTCCTCCACTAGTCTACTGTCTGAGGGATTAACCTGTTGTTCCTCCACTAGTCTACTGTCTGAGGGATTAACCTGTTGTTCCTCCACTAGTCTACTGTCTGAGGGATTAACCTGTTGTTCCTCCACTAGTCTACTGTCTGAGGGATTAACCTGTTGTTCCTCCACTAGTCTACTGTCTGAGGGATTAACCTGTTGTTCCTCCACTAGTCTACTGTCTGAGGGATTAACCTGTTGTTCCTCCACTAGTCTACTGTCTGAGGGATTAACCTGTTGCTCCTCCACTAGTCTACTGTCTGAGGGATTAACCTGTTGTTCCTCCACTAGTCTACTGTCTGAGGGATAAGCCTGTTATTCCTCCACTAGTCTACTGTCTGAGGGATTAACCTGTTGTTCCTCCACTAGTCTACTGTCTGAGGGATAAGCCTGTTATTCCTCCACTAGTCTACTGTCTGAGGGATTAACCTGTTGTTCCTCCACTAGTCTACTGTCTGAGGGATAAGCCTGTTGTTCCTCCACTAGTCTACTGTCTGAGGGATTAACCTGTTGTTGCTCCACTAGTCTACTGTCTGAGGGATTAACCTGTTGTTCCTCCACTAGTCTACTGTCTGAGGGATTAACCTGTTGTTCCTCCACTAGTCTACTGTCTGAGGGATTAACCTGTTGTTCCTCCACTAGTCTACTGTCTGAGGGATTAACCTGTTGTTCCTCCACTAGTCTACTGTCTGAGGGATTAACCTGTTGTTGCTCCACTAGTCTACTGTCTGAGGGATTAACCTGTTGTTCCTCCACTAGTCTACTGTCTGAGGGATTAACCTGTTGTTCCTCCACTAGTCTACTGTCTGAGGGATTAACCTGTTGTTCCTCCACTAGTCTACTGTCTGAGGGATTAACCTGTTGTTCCTCCACTAGTCTACTGTCTGAGGGATTAACCTGTTGTTCCTCCACTAGTCTACTGTCTGAGGGATAAGCCTGTTACAGCATGTTGTTCCTCCACTAGTCTACTGTCTGAAGGATAAACCAGTTTTTCCCTTATCCACATCTACTAAACCATTTCCTCAACATATTTGACTGTCAAATAAAACATCCTAACTGCACACATATGTCTGATAGTGAAAGTTTAGAGGTTAGAAGCTTTTGAAGATGTTATTGGGATGCATCTGTGTCCGTCCTGGCTGAAGCAAGAAGGACAACGTTGTACACTGTAAAGGGACTAGGATCCATTTGGGAAGCTGGCTGGGCCTCTGATCAGGGCCTGAGTAACATCCTTTGGGAGGCCATATTTTCCCATCCCTCCATCCCTCTATCCCTCTACCCCTCTATCCCTCTACCCCTCTATCCCTCTACCCCTCCATCCCTCTATCCCTCTACCCCTCCATCCCTCCATCCCTCTACCCCTCCATCCCTCTACCCCTCCATCCCTCCATCCCTCTTCCCCTCCATCCCTCTACCCCTCTACCCCTCTACCCCTCTACCTCTCCATCCCTCCATCCCTCCATCCCTCTACCCCTCCATCCCTCCATCCCTCTACCCCTCCATCCCTCTACCCCTCCATCCCTCCATCCCTCTTCCCCTCCATCCCTCTACCCCTCTACCCCTCTACCCCTCTACCTCTCCATCCCTCCATCCCTCCATCCCTCTACCCCTCCATCCCTCCATCCCTCTACCCCTCCATCCCTCTACCCCTCCATCCCTCCATCCCTCTTCCCCTCCATCCCTCTACCCCTCTACCCCTCTACCCCTCTACCTCTCCATCCCTCCATCCCTCCATCCCTCTACCCCTCCATCCCTCCATCCCTCTACCCCTCCATCCCTCCCTCCCTCTATCCCTCTATCCCTCTATCCCTCCATCCCTCTACCCCTCCATCTCTCCACCCCTCCATCTCTCCACCCCTCCATCTCTCTATCCCTCCATCTCTCTATCCCTCCATCTCTCCACCCCTCTACCCCTCCATCTCTCCATCCCGCCATCTCTCTACCCCTACATCTCTTCGTCTCTCCATCCCCTTACCCCTCTATCCCTTCATCTTCAGCCTCAGGAGCGATTGAGCACTACGGCACGAGACAAGACGCTCTAAAGCTGTAATTTACAGAACCATTATCGCAGCACCACGGGTGTGCTTACTCTTCACTTTACAATAACGGATGTTGAAGGGAGGAACAGTAAAAAATATACAACTTTTCTTAAGGGCCCCTTTTTTTATGTGGGCTGGGGCCCCAAACAAGAGTTTTGGAGTTGGTCAACTGGACCCTTCAGGGGTCTGTCCCCATTGTGGAGGACTCAACAGTGATTACTAATAGTACTCTAGAATATTCCACACATCAAAGGTGGAGTTGGGTCAGCCTCGGCAAAGGTCAGCTGATATATGGGAGAGGGGAGATGGGGAGAGGGTGAGAGGAGGAGGAGAGGGGGAGGAGAGAGGGGGAGAGGGGAAAATGGAGATGAGAGTGTAAAGGGGAGAGGGGGGAGAAGAGAGGGGAGAGGGGGGAGAAGAGAGGGGAAAGGGGAGAGGGGGGGAAGAGAGGGTAGAAGAGAGGGGAAAGGGGAGACTTGTTGAGGAAACCTCGTGCACAAACTCTCAGTACTCTAGTATGTCCTCATAACCTGAGTTTACACATACATCAGGGGGAAGACATCTTGTCAGCAGGGGGAACTTGGAGAATCTTTGGTTTGTGCTCTTTTTCCCAGTTCATCGCCGTAGAATTACATACAGAATCATTTATTTTAGAGAATTACACAGACTCATTTATTTTACAGAATCATTTATTTTACAGAATCATTTATTTTAGAGAATTACATACAGAATCATTTATTTTATAGAATCATTTATTTATAGAATTACATACAGAATCATTTATTTTACAGAATATTTATTTCATAGAATTACATAAAGAATCATTTATTTTTCATGACCAACTAAATAATTGATCATAAAAAACGAATGGTTCACAATTAAAATGGCAACATTCTTCTTGCAGAAAATTGGATAAATCTTTGAAATGTACTATTCTTCAACCATCAAATTTGATGATGCCGAAACCAAATGTTAGAAGAAAATTAAAACATTTCAACTTTTGTTTGGGAGTAGTATAGTGGCTCTAACTGAGAGAAACCCAGAGGTATGCAGGCATCACAAAGCTGTGAGAGAAACCCAGAGGTATGCAGGCATCACAAAGCTGTGAGAGAAACCCAGAGGTATGCAGGCATCACAAAGCTGTGAGAGAAACCCAGAGGTATGCAGGCATCACAAAGCTGTGAGAGAAACCCAGAGGTATGCAGGCATCACAAAGCTGTGAGAGAAACCCAGAGGTATGCAGGCATCACAAAGCTGTGAGAGAAACCCAGAGGTATGCAGGCATCACAAAGCTGTGAGAGAAACCCAGAGGTATGCAGGCATCACAAAGCTGTGAGAGAAACCCAGAGGTATGCAGGCATCACAAAGCTGTGAGAGAAACCCAGAGGTATGCAGGCATCACAAAGCTGTGAGAGAAACCCAGAGATATGCAGGCATCACAAAGCTGTGAGAGAAACCCAGAGGTATGCAGGCATCACAAAGCAACATAAAGAAGCCGTCTTCATGAGTGTCAGGCTAAGGTGTTAACTTTGACTCAGACCGCTTACCAAATAGCACCATATTCCCTATATAGTGCACAGCTTTTGTCAAAAGTAGTGCAGCCTATTGGGGATAAGGTTTCATTAGGGACTCGGTCAGAGTTTTCACTCCAGACGGTGTATGGATTGTGGTCGAAGGTATTTCTGGGGGAAGTCAGGGGTTTTTTCAAACCACATATAATAACTGTGATTTAACGCCGAGGACGGAGGAGCACACTTTTATTTTTACATCCTTCGATGTGTCGCAAAGAGCACCCTATTCCCTATATAGTGCACTTCTTTTGAACCAGGACCTGTAGGCCTTTGGTCAAAAGTAGTGCACTAAACAGGGAATTGGGTTATGGGCCCTGGTCAAAAGTATTGCACTAAACAGGGAATAGGGTTATGGGCCCTGGTCAAAAGTAGTGCACTAAACAGGGAATAGGGTTATGGGCCCTGGTCAAAAGTAGTGCACTATATAAGGAATTGGGTTATGGGCCCTGGTCTAAAGTAGTGCACTATATAAGGAATTGGGTTATGGGCCCTGGTCTAAAGTAGTGCACTAAACAGGGAATAGGGTTATGGGCCCTGGTCAAAAGTAGTGCACTAAACAGGGAATAGGGTTCCATTTAGGTTATACCCTCTTTATCCCTGGTTAGCTCCATCCACCTCTACCAGTACCAATGAAGGAAGGCACACAAGACAGACCATTATATCTCAGTCCACATTAAGATAAGGAACACCCAGATGAGTGGAGTCTCCCGTCAGACAAAGCCTTTCCTATTGCAGTAGTGTGGGTAATTGTCCTGTTGGTGGGGAGGGACGGTGGGGGGGGGGAGTGGTGAAGCGGAGCGGGTGTGTTTTGGCCAATTGCACCAGATTTATCTTGGCTATAGGCATCCTCTTTCCTGGGTTTCCATCTCGGGTTTCTGTCGTCTCTCCCCGGATGAGTTCCAAATGGCACCCTATTCCCTATATAGTGCACTACTTTAGACCAGGGCTCGTAGTGCACTACATAGGGAATAGGATGCCATTGGTGATGCTGCCACAGTCACAGTACAGGGCCTTATCACGCTGCCCTCCTCTCAGTGGCTGGTTACAGCGGTAAGATTTCAGGTGCTGGCCCTGGTCTCCAGAGGAACAGGTGTCCCCTCTGTGTCTGGGCGGCTGGGGTCTCGCTGGGGAGGCCTGGGAAAGGGCAGGTACCGCCAAGGCATGGTTCTACCTCAGCGGACAGCTAACAGTGGGGCTTTGAGGATGAATTCAACCCCTAATTGCTTAAAGGAGTCTGTGGAAGTTGGAATAGTTAGGAAGGAGGTAGACAAAAGAAAAGAAAAAAAAACAAACAGAAATTCTCCCAGCGATTCCTGGCTGTAGGAAGACAATGGAGTTTTTAATGACGGGAAAAAAAGACAACATCTTCATGCTACTGTAGATGATAAGTTCACTTGGCCAAGGAGTGGCATATAGGTTTTTGACTCCTAAATTCAATCTCAATACTCCCCCTTAGCCCTCCACCTCAGTTTAGCACGATCCTGTGGGCCGGAGGGTTGTCTCATTTCAACTTTGAGCGAGGCTTAGTGAGGCAGGTAGCCTAGTGGTTAGAGCGTTGGGCCAGTAACCGAAAGCTTGCTCGATCGATTACCTGAGCTGACAAGGTTCAAATCTGGCGTTCTGCTCCTGTTCCTAGGCCGTCATTGTAAATAAGAATTTGTTCTTAACTGACTTGCCGAGTTAAATAAAAGATTAAAAACAGAAAATAAATACAAATAGTGCCTTTTCAGCCCTCTAGTTGGCCCGAATTGAGGTCCAGACTGGTCGTCACTAGTTGCTACAGCCACATAAACCCCGCCTATCTCTTTTCCCTTCTCTTCCAGGAGCTCATCTCTCTTCTCCCTTCTCCTCCAGGAGCCCCTCTCACTTCTCCCTTCTCCTCCAGGAGCTCCTCTCCCTTCTCCTCCAGGAGCCCCTCTCTCTTCTCCCTTCTCCTCCAGGAGCCCCTCTATCTTCTCCCTTCTCTTCCAGGAGCTCATCTCTCTTCTCCCTTCTCCTCCAGGAGCCCCTCTCACTTCTCCCTTCTCCTCCAGGAGCTCCTCTCCCTTCTCCTCCAGGAGCCCCTCTCTCTTCTCCCTTCTCCTCCAGGAGCCCCTCTATCTTCTCCCTTCTCCTCCAGGAGCTCATCTCTCTTCTCCCTTCTCCTCCAGGAGCACCTCTCTCTTCTCCCTTCTCCTTCAGGAGCTCCTCTCTCTTCTCCCTTCTCCTCCAGGAGCTCCCCTCTCTTCTCCTCCAGGAGCTCCTCTCTCTTCTCCCTTCTCCTCCAGGAGCTCCTCTCTCTTCTCTTCCAGGAGCTCCTCTCTCTTCTCCTCCAGGAGCTCCTCTCTCTTCGCCCTTCTCCTCCAGGAGCTCCTCTCTCTTCTCCCTTCTCCTCCAGGAGCTCCTCTCTCTTCTCCCTTCTCTTCCAGGAGCTCCTCTCACTTCTCCCTTCTCCTCTAGGAGCTCCTCTCTCTTCTCCCTTCTCCTTCAGGAGCTCCTCTCTCTTCTCCCTTCTCCTCCAGGAGCTCCTCTCTCTTCTCCCTTCTCCTCCAGGAGCTCCTATCTCTTCTCCCTTCTCCAGGAGCTCCTCTCTCTTCTCCCTTCTCCTCCAGGAGCTCCTCTCTCTTCTCCCTTCTCCTCCAGGAGCTCCTCTCTCTCCTCCCTTCTCTTCCAGGAGCTCCTCTCTCTTCTCCCTTCTCCTCAAGGAGCTCCTCTATTCTCCCATCCCCTCCAACAACACCCAGGTTTATGGCATGTAACCGTGGCGATGGCGGGTAGCCATCTTGTGAGCTGAGATCAAAAGCTTCGCCCCGTCACCCCTGGAGCATCGTGCTGTCAGAGGGTGCGATGATCAATGGCCCAGGTGTGAAAAGGGGAGAGAGTAGAGGGAGAGAATGCCAGGTAAATATCACAGGAGGCAAGGAAGGGCCAACACCTTTCACACTCATTACACCACGGCTCATTTGTAAAGCGATTCAGTCACTGGATGGCTCAGGGATCTAGCCTAACTTTGATTTAGGGAATGTTTATCATATTTGAATGTGATTCTAATGTTAGCCCTGGAAACTGTGAAGGTATCAATAGCATAATGAGTGCCTAAAGGCATTGCCTATAGACCTAGCTACTGTGGGGCTGTTAGAACGGATGTGTTCACCTTAGGATAACATTTATAAAACAAATAGTCCTATGTACTGTTTTAAAAATATTATCAAAATACTGGGGTCTGAAAACATTTTCTTCAGATAAAATGTACTTTATTTAACCTAACTTGACCATAACATTAATCATCACTCTTCCCATCTATCCACATTGCAGTATTATCTGTTTAATGAGCTTGCCATATTTCTGTACGCTGACATATTCATACAGTCCAACAAGACAATCAGTGAGTCCATCTAAGCCTGCAGGAAGCTCGGGGGGTCGGGCAACAAAGACATTTGCAAATGTCATTAGTGACCTCTCAGCTCCAACCCCAAAACCCATGGCGATAATATATTTATGGGGCTGTCATTAAAAACAGTTTTTTAGGCTCCTTGAGGATTCATTTGCGTTGACCCAGAATGCAGTATTTTCTTAACACAAGCAGCGGGCTACTTTGATGCTATCTGCTTATCCAAACATGGGGGAAGAGGCGGGAGACAGAGGAGGCCGTGTTGTTCAGCCACTGGCCGCCTCGTTTGGTCCCGCGGAGGACGGCTACGATTAATCGCGCTGAAGGCAGCTAGAGAGCCCGCTCATAAATCGTCCCCACCGGTCCTTAACGGGAGAAGTCCCAGGGCTCAACCCCAACATTTATCAACACTCTTCCACTCCGGATGTGAAGTAAATAAAAGAGTGTGTAGGGTTGGCTCAGGGTGGCCGCGGGACTCTCTGATGTTGAGCATATCAACGGGGACTTAATGACTCCATTCTGCTGTGAACGATGTGTTTGTTCAGGGATTTTTCCCTGCGGTGCAATAAATAGCTGCGTGTCCACAGGAGACGGAGGAAAAATGCATCTGCCTATAAAATGTCGATGTGTCCGTTTCTGTCTGTTCCGGGCCAATCAGCCACTCACTCTGGACACGTCTAATGTCTAAACCATTTGGAGAGTTGAGTTATGTCCACAGGTATGATAAGCCGAATGTAATGCAGTCATTGCATTTTCAGGTTTGGGAAATATGAGAGGCATGAAATACCATCATTGCTGAGTTATGAATTAATGAACTACTTAATTAAAAAAAATTGAATGGGGGGGTTTGAATGATACTCATTCCATGATAGCCCAAACTTAAACCTCTCATCAACTTAATTAAGCAATAAAGTATTTTTATCAACCCAAAACTAACCCGTTTTTAACTCCTCATCACAATAACTAATATCACCCATTTAAATAGGTAGCCTAAGCTCAAAATACCATTCTTACATTCACCACCAGTTGTTACTGTATTGCTGAAGACTAGTGTTCTGGTCTGACAACAGTAACATCAATAGCGCTAACCTTTGACAAGACAGACAGACACACAACACACACACACACACACACACACACACACACACACACACACACACACACACACACACACACACACACACACACACACACACACACACACACACACACACACACACACACACACACACACACACACACACACACACACACACACACACACACACACACACACACACACACACACACACACACACACACACACACAAACACTCACACACACACACACAACACACACACACACACACACACACACACACACACACACACACACACACACACACACACACACACACACACGCACACACGCACACACACACACACACACACACACACACGTTTCCTCAGGGGAGGATAAAGAAGAGATGAAAGACAACACATGACCCTTGACCCCGGCCAAGCTGGGATGACTCTAACCTCTCCCTGTTTTATCATCTGACCTGGCCTTCCCATTGGTCCTTGTGTGTGTGTGTGTGTGTGTGTGTGTGTGTGTGTGTGTGTGTGTGTGTGTGTGTGTGTGTGTGTGTGTGTGTGTGTGTGTGTGTGTGTGTGTGTGTGTGTGTGTGTGTGTGTGTGTGTGTGTGTGTGTGTGTGTGTGTGTCAGTCTCCATGTGTGTGTCAGTCTCTCGCTTTGTGTGTCTGTCAGCATTTTAACTAACCTTACCCCTAACCCTTTTCCTAACCTTAACATAATTATCCTAACCCACCACATTAATTCTCCTTACCTGCAAAGAAAAGTAACTTCTGCTAGCCAAAAACCGTCAGACCTGCCCTGAGAACAGTCTTAGATTCCACGAATGCGATACAGCACATATTGATGGGTATACTTCCTGCTTTTACTTCCTGCTTTTATTCCCCTTAAAGGCTGCCAGTCCACCCATTATGACATCATTGACTTGAATGGGGACACTGTTCTACGCATCCTATTTCTAGCAGCAGAACATGCAGTCAGGAGCAGAGGAGATGAGAACATTTGGACACCCCTACTCATTACTTTCTCTATTTTTACTATTTTCTACATTGTAGAATAATAGTGAAGACATCAAAACTACGAAATAACACATATGGAATCATGTAGTATCTAAAAAAAAAAAAGTGTTAAAACAAATCAAAATGTTATATTTGAGATTCTTCAAAGTAGCCATCCTTTGCCTTGATGACAGCTTAATTTAAATGCATTCCAGGTGACTACCTCATGAAACTGGTTGAGAGAATGCCAAGAGTGTGCAAAGCTGTTACCAAGGCAAAGAGTGGCTTCTTTGAAGAATCTCAAATATATTTTGATTTGTTTAACACTTTTCTGGTTACTACATGATTCCATATGTGTTATTTCATAGTTTTGATGTCTTCACTAGTATTCTACAATGTAGAAAATAGTAAAAATAAAGCAAATCCATTGAATGAGTTGGTGTGTCCAAACTTTAGACTGCTACTGTATATACTGTATATATATATATATATATATTTTAAATATGTATTTTTCTAACTATTTGAAGGGTTATAACAGTGACCGCGGTCATTTGGCTGGCCAATTACAGTCATCCACAATTCCAAGACCATCACAGCCCTGTGTGTGTGTGACCAGGTTGTAACGGCTTGTGCTCTCCTCATCCTCGGATGAGGTGAGGAGAGAAGGATCCTCAGACCAAAACGCAGGCTTTGGGAAATAAGCCATCTTTTATTTAATAACGATGATGGCAAAACACGAAACGAAAAACACTTTAACAAGCTTACAAAATAACAAAACGACGTTGACGCAACCTGAACATAAACTTACATAACTAAACATAAACTTACGTACAGGAAAAAGACGACATCGAAACGAAACGAAACAAACAAACGCTACAGTCCTATGTGGTACGAACATACATACAGACACAGGAGACAATCACCCACAAACAAACAGTGAGAATGCCCTACCTAAATATGACTCTTAATTAGAGGCAAACGCAAACCACCTGCCTCTAATCAAGAGCCATACCAGGCAAACCAAAACCAACATAGAAACAGATAACATAGAATGCCCACCCAACCTCACGTCCTGACCAACTAACACACAAAAACTAACATAAATAGGTCAGGAACGTGACAGTACCCCCCCCACAAGGTGCGAACTCCGGACGCACCAGCACAAAGTCTAGGGGAGGGTCTGGGTGGGCATCTAACCACGGTGGTGGCTCAGGCTCCGGGCGCGGTTCCCACCCCACCATAATCCATCCTAGCCTCCTCCCTCCAAGAATGTCCACCCTCTTTCTTCCCCCACAAAATCCTCTTAATAACATATCTAAGAATGACAACACCGGGACAGAGAGATAAACCAAGACAGAGGGATAGATAAGAATATAGAGGTAGAAAAAGATAGAGAGGGAGATCAGGATAGAGGGGCAACTCCGGACTGAAATGCAGCTCCGGACAGAGAGACAGCTCTGGACTGATGGGCAGTTCTGGGTATCTAGCCTTTTCAGGCTGAAGGGCAGCTCATGGCTGACTGACGACTCTCGACGCTCATGGCAGGCTGACGGCTCTCGACGCTCATGGCAGGCTGACGGCTCTCGACGCTCATGGCAGGCTGACGGCTCTCGACGCTCATGGCAGGCTGACGGCTCTCGACGCTCATGGCAGGCTGACGGCTCTCGACGCTCATGGCGCTCTGACGGCTCTGGCTGCTCATGGCGCTCTGACGGCTCTGGCTGCTCATGGCGCTCTGACGGCTCTGGCTGCTCATGGCGCTCTGACGGCTCTGGCTGCTCATGGCGCTCTGACGGCTCTGGCTGCTCATGGCTCGCTGGCGGCTCTGGCAGATCCTGTCTGGTTTGCGGCTCTGGCAGATCCTGTCTGGTTGGCGGCTCTGGCAGATCCTGTCTGGTTGGCGGCTCTGGCAGATCCTGTCTGGTTGGCGGCTCTGGCAGATCCTGTCTGGTTGGCGGCTCTGGCAGATCCTGTCTGGCTGACGGCTCTAGCGGCTCCTGTCTGGCTGACGGCTCTAGCGGCTCCTGGCAGACGGGCGGCTTTGCAGGCTCATGGCAGACGGGCGGCTTTGCAGGCTCATGGCAGACGGGCGGCTTTGCAGGCTCCTGGCAGACGGATGGCTCAGATGGCGCTGGGGAGACGGATGGCTCAGATGGCGCTGGGGAGACGGATGGCTCAGATGGCGCTGGGGAGACGGATGGCTCAGATGGCGCTGGGGAGACGGATGGCTCAGATGGCGCTGGGGAGACGGATGGCTCTGGCCGGATACGGTACACTGTAGACCTGGTGCGTGGTGCCGGAACTGGAGGCACCGTGCTAATGACAAGCACCTTCCTACTAGTGCGGGGAGCAGGAACAGGGCACACTGTATTCTCAAAGCCTACTCTATCCCTGATGCGTGGTACCGGCACTGGTGACGCCGGGCTGAGGACAAGCACATCAGGATTAGTAGGGGGAGAAGATACAGTGTGTTCAAGGCTCTGGAGACGCACTGGTAGCTTAGTGCGTGGGGCCGGAACTGGAGGCACCGGGCTAGATACACGCACTACAGGGAGAGTGCGTGGAGGAGGAACAGGGCTCAGGATACGCACTGGTAGCCTAGTGCGTAGTGTAGACACTGTAGGTACTAGGCTGGGGCGGGGAGGTGGTGCCGGAAATACCGGACCGTGGAGGCGTACTGGCACTCTTGAGCATTGAGCTTGCCCAACCTTACCTGGTTGAATACTCCCAGTTGCCCGACCAGTACGGGGAGGTGGAATAACCCGCACCGGCCTATGTAGGCGAACCGGGGAAACCATGCGTAAGGCAGGTGCCATGTATGCCGGCCCGAGGAGACGCACTGGAGACCAGACGCGTTGAGCTGGCCTCATGACACCTGGCTCAATACTCAATCTAGACTCGTACAGGAGACACCGTGCGCTCTACTGCGTAACACGGCGCCTGCCCGTACTCCCGCTCTCCACGGTAAGCCTGGGAAGTGGGCGCAGGTCTCCTACCTGCCCTTGGCCCACTACCTCCTAGCCCCCCCCCAAGAAATTTTTGGGAATTACTTACGGGCTTTTTTGGCTTCCGTGCCAGACGCGTTCCCTCATAGCTCCGGTTCCTCTCTCCGGTAGCCTCCGCTCTCCTCAGTGCCTCCAGCTGTTCCCATGGGAGGCGATCTCTACCAGCTAGGATCTCCTCCCATGTGTAGACACCTTTTCCATCCAATAAATCCTCCCATGTCCATTGCTCCTTCTTCTGTCCCTTACTCCGTTTATTTTTCCCTGGCCGCTTGGTCTTAGCGGGGTGGGTGATTCTGTAACGGCTTGTGCTCTCCTCATCCTCGGATGAGGTGAGGAGAGAAGGATCCTCAGACCAAAACGCAGGCTTTGGGAAATAAGCCATCTTTTATTTAATAACGATGATGGCAAAACACGAAACGAAAAACACTTTAACAAGCTTACAAAATAACAAAACGACGTTGACGCAACCTGAACATAAACTTACATAACTAAACATAAACTTACGTACAGGAAACAGACGACATCGAAACGAAACGAAACAAACAAACGCTACAGTCCTATGTGGTACGAACATACATACAGACACAGGAGACAATCACCCACAAACAAACAGTGAGAATGCCCTACCTAAATATGACTCTTAATTAGAGGCAAACGCAAACCACCTGCCTCTAATCAAGAGCCATACCAGGCAAACCAAAACCAACATAGAAACAGATAACATAGAATGCCCACCCAACCTCACGTCCTGACCAACTAACACACAAAAACTAACATAAATAGGTCAGGAACGTGACACAGGTCAGCAGGGGAGACAGACAGGCCAGGGGTACAGCTCTAACACGTTTACAGGTCGACAAACAAAATGGATGACAAGGATAGTACAAAAAATGTGTGTGTTTGTGTGTCAGGACAGTGAGCAATGACCTTAGTCGGCTTTCACACACACACACACACACACACACACACACACACACGCGCACACACACACACACACACACACACACACACACACACACACACACACACACACACACACACACACACACACACACACACACACACACACACACACACACACACACACACACACACACACACACACACCTGAGGCAGACAGACAGCTTGAGGAGACCCATTAGCAGCAGGCTCAGAGGTCAGAAGTTTATCTTTGAAGTGGCCCAACTTTCACCTCCATTGGGGATTATGGAGGCCGTGGAAATGCAGCTGTGTCTGTTTGTCTATTTGAGGGGGTAGAATTCGCCTGACAAACTAAAGATCTTGTCAAATCCTAGCAAATAAATTATCCTGTCAGATCCTCGCCAAAACATGATCCTGTCAGATCCCAGCCAAAACATGATCCAGTCAGATCCCAGCCAAAACATGATCCTGTCAGATCCTAGCCAAGACATGATCCTGTCAGATCCTAGCCAAAACATGATCCCGTAAGATCCCAGCCAAAACATGATCCAGTCAGATCCTAGCCAAAACATGATCCTGTCAGATCCCAGCCAAAACATGATCCCGTCAGATCCCAGCCAAAACATGATCCTGTCAGATCCCAGTCAAAACATGATCCTGTCAGATCCTAGCCAAAACATGATCTTGTCAGATCCCAGCCAAAACATGATCCTGTTAGATCCCAACCAAAACATGATCCTGTTAGATCCTAGACACAAGCTGATCCTGTCAGATCCCAGCCGAAAAATCATCCTGGAAGATCCCAGCCAAAACATGATCCTGTCAGATCCTAGCCAAACATGATCCTGTCAGATCCCAGCCAAAACATGATCCTGTCAGATCCCAGCCAAAACATGATCCCGTCAGATCCCAGCCAAAACATGATCCTGTCAGATCCCAGCCAAAACATGATCCTGTCAGATCCCAGCCAAACATGATCCTGTCAGATCCCAGTCAAAACATGATCCTGTCAGATCCCAGCCAAAACATGATCCCAGCCAAAACATGATCCTGTCAGATCCCAGCCAAAACATGATCCTGTTAGATCCCAACCAAAACATGATCCTGTTAGATCCTAGACTCAAGCTGATCCTGTCAGATCCCAGCCAAAAAATCATCCTGGAAGATCCCAGCCAAAACATGATCCTGTCAGATCCTAGCCAAACATGATCCTGTCAGATCCCAGCCAAAACATGATCCTGTCAGATCCCAGCCAAAACATGATCCTGTCAGATACCAGTCAAAACATGATCCTGTCAGATCCTAGCCAAAACATGATCCTATCAGATCCCAGCCAAAACAAGATCCTGTCAGATCCTAGCCAAAACATGATCCTGTCAGATCCTAGCCAAAACATGATCCTGTCAGATCCCAGCCAAAACATGATCCTGTCAGATACCAGCCAAAACATGATCCTGTTAGATACCAGCCAAAACATGATCCTGTCAGATCCCAGCCAAAACATGATCCTGTCAGATCCCAGCCAAAACATGATCCTGTCAGATCCCAGCCAAAACATGATCCTGTCAGATCCCAGCCAAAACATGATCCTGTCAGATCCCAGCCAAAACATGATCCTGTCAGATCCTAGTCAAAACATGATCCTGTCAGATCCCAGCCAAAACATGATCCTGTCAGGTACAAGCCAAACATGATCCTGTCAGATCCCAGCCAAAACATGATCCTGTCAGATCCCAGCCAAAACATGATCCTGTCAGATCCTAGTCAAAACATAATCCTGTCAGAATGAAAACATAAATAATTACTTATGCTTTTTTTACCCTGTAAGCCACAGCTGTCAAACTCATTCCATGCAGGGCCGAGTAGCGACGGGTTTTCGCACTTCCCTTGGACTTGATGGATGAATTAAGGTCACTAATTAGTAAGGAACTCCCCACACCTGGTTGTCTAATTCCTAAAAACAAAAAACCTGCAGACACTAGGCGCTCCGTGGAATGAGTTTTGACACCCCTGCTGTAAGCAGTCTATGGACAAGGTAAGACAAGCAATACATGTGTAGGTTTAGCCACTGTGAGAATTTCCCCAGGATATATCTCACCAAAGAAACGTTTGAACATGGCTCCCTTTGTGCGGCGGGGAAACACTGGGCTCTTGTTAGCGGCCGGATATGTCCCAAATGGCCCTCAATAGTGCACTATGTATGGGCCCTGGTCAAAAGTAGTGTACTATTTAGGGAATAGGGTGCTGTTTGAGAGGCTGGCCCAGGGAGCTGTATCTCCATCATCAGTCTGCGCCAGGGCCTGTCCTCACACTGGCAACCCTACAAAGCCTGCCTGGAGACAGATGACAGGACATGCAGACCACCTGGAGAAGAAAAAAAATCCCCAGCCAAACCTACAGACCTGAGCCCTGGGGTCTGTGGGGGAGAGAAAACGGAAGGAGGGAGGGAGAGAGAGAGAGGAGAGGAGAGGGGAAAGAGTGGGGTGGGGCAGTTTGATGGAGGGAGAATGAAGGGAGGGTGAAGACTGGATAGAGAAAAGGACCGAGAGAGACAACGAGGGGGAATTAAGGGATGGAATGAGAGAAAGAAAAAGCAAAGAAAGGCTAGTGATATCAGACTCACTGTGGGTAGCTTAAAGGGGCAGTGATGTCAGACTCACTGTGGGTAGCTTAAAGGGGCAGTGATGTCAGACTCACTGTGGGTAGCTTAAAGGGGCAGTACAGTCAGACTCACTGTGGGTAGCTTAAAGGGGCAGTACAGTCAGACTCACTGTGGGTAGCTTAAAGGGGCAGTGCTGTCAGACCCACTGTGGGTAGCTTAAAGGGGCAGTACAGTCAGACTCACTGTGGGTAGCTTAAAGGGGCAGTGATGTCAGACTCACTGTGGGTAGCTTAAAGGGGCAGTGATGTCAGACCCACTGTGGGTAACTTAAAGGGGCAGTGATGTCAGACTCACTGTGGGTAGCTTAAAGGGGCAGTACAGTCAGACTCACTGTGGGTAGCTTAAAGGGGCAGTACAGTCAGACTCACTGTGGGTAGCTTAAAGGGGCAGTACAGTCAGACTCACTGTGGGTAGCTTAAAGGGGCAGTGCTGTCAGACCCACTGTGGGTAGCTTAAAGGGGCAGTACAGTCAGACTCACTGTGGGTAGCTTAAAGGGGCAGTGATGTCAGACTCACTGTGGGTAGCTTAAAGGGGCAGTGATGTCAGACCCACTGTGGGTAGCTTAAAGGGGCAGTGATGTCAGACTCACTGTGGGTAGCTTAAAGGGGCAGTACAGTCAGACTCACTGTGGGTAGCTTAAAGGCTTTATATACTGTATACTGAGTTTACAAAACATCAAGAACACCTTCCTAATATTGAGTTGCATGTCATTTTGTCCGCAGAACAGTCTCAATTCGTCGGGGCATGGATTCTACAGTGTATTTCCACGCCATGAGGTTGGAATAATACTGGGAAATTGTTACATTTATGATAATGTGCTAGCATGTGTGTGACCTTTTTATTTAACCAGGCAAGTCAGTTAAGAACAAATTCTTATTTAGAATTACGGCCTTCCCCGGCCAAACCCCTAACCCGAACCAGGGTGTCTGTAGTGACGCCTCTACCACTGAGATGCAGTGCCTTAGACCGCTATGCCTCCTGGGAGTCCTAGCATGGCATAGGTGTGCGTGTGCGTGTGCGTGTGTGTGTGTGTGTGTGTGTGTGTGTGTGTGTGTGTGTGTGTGTGTGTGTGTGTGTGTGTGTGTGTGTGTGTGTGTGGTCAGCCCCTGCTGTTTCATAAGGTGTATTTTTATCAAAGCCTATAGAAGAATAAAATATTTTTTTTGTAGGGTTTTTGGAGAAATGCTGAAAATAAGGCCTGTGGTAAACACAAACTTAGAAGATCTTGTACGTTTTGGTCTATGAGATAATCTTCATCAGCTAACGTCACTTTTCGTGAAATTTTGAAGCATTTATGTTAACAATTTTTTTTAAATAAAAAGCTTACAATGTGCTTACATGTAAAAATAAAAAATAAATAAAACGATATCGCATTCCTTTGACGTCACCAACGCTACGCACACCTTCACAGCTAAATCAAAAAGCATATTCAAGATATGGCTAGATAGCCGTGTAACACAACTCTGGGGTATTGACAGCCAGAGACGGGTCTACCAGTAAGTTATAATGTTAGTTAGTTGTAAAGGCGGACGAAGAGGAGGGAGATGCTAACCTAGCTAACAGGCTTAGCTTTGGGTCAGATGGACCCAAACTTTTTTTTATGGACAACATTGTTCAGGAAATGATAAAACAAGCACCTTCTCGCTGAAAAGATATGATTGCAGTCTGATGCAAATATACCATCGTTGCGTTTTCATTGGAGCCTGTAATCAGTAATCTAACTAATTTGTTTAGCGAAGTAGTGACGTGAAAATGTTGCCACCCAATATTGTAGTTCCAGTTTCACGACTTGTTAACGACAGACTTATTTTGAGCACATAAAGGCGTCATAATTGATAACGGTCATGTTTAACTGACTGATATTATCTCATAGAACAAAACGTATTTAAGATCTCTGCATTAGAATGACATCTCTGTTTCCAAAACGTATTTAAGATCTCTGCATTAGAGACATCTCTGTTTCCAAAACGTATTTAAGATCTCTGCATTAGAGACATCTCTGTTTCCAAAACGTATTTAAGATCTCTGCATTAGATCGACATCTCTGTTTCCAAAACGTATATAAGATCTCTGCATTAGAGAGACATCTCTGTTTCCAAAATGTATATAAGATCTCTGCATTAGAGAGACATCTCTGTTTCCAAAACGTATATAAGATCTCTGCATAAAGAATGACATCTCTGTTTCCAAAACGTATATAAGATCTCTGGTTCTGTTTCCGGTTTAGGACAAGCTGGCGAGGCCTCTCTCTCAGACCACTGCCAGACAGTCCTAGCTAAATTCCTAGCTTGAGACTGTTAATTGTTACCCAGAAAATAACTTGGTATTGAGAAGAAAACAGCTGTATTGGATCTTTAAGAGGATTGGGTTACCCTTCTTTTACGGCCAACTCACAGTATTCGCTTCAAACACCTTTGTTCATTGGTCAAATCACAGTTTTTTTAGATATGTGTACAGCTTCAATCCAGCTGTTTGTTTTGTTGAATGAATTGACTCCAATTAGAATACATTTTTTGGGTTGGGGTTCGCAATACGATTAACAAAGCAGCCGTCGGCGTATGGTCGGAGTTCAGTGAATACCTACTGTATTTCTCAAGTGTTGTATTTCTCAAGTGTGACAATCGAATTCGTTGACATTTTATGGTGACGGATCATCTCATCAAAGTCTTGGCTAATATCTCTGTCACCAGCAGTGGTTTAAAGCCCCGTCTTCAATTACACAATATTGTCGCTCGATTTCAGATTTGACCGACCCCCCTCGCTCCCCATTTCTTTTAACAATACCAGTTAAATAACGCCGGGGTTGGTTCCGCTTCCCAACGCGATTACACGCCCCTCCGTTCTAAAGGTTTCACCCTACGATCACGATGAATCTCTCCCCCAGATCCACATTTATACCCACCTTTGAACCACATCGTTCCCTTTAGCCCTGTGACACCAATCCATCCCCCTTTTATAAAGCCACGTGAACTTTTATCCAGACAGCAAGATCCCTGGATCAAATTCTTCAACATGATGGAGCCAGTAGATCTTTTATATGACGGAGAGATGGGTCGCGTACCAAAACGACATAATATATAGTGTACTACTGACCCGAGCCCTATGGGTAGTAGTGCGGTACATAGACTATAGGGTGCTATTTGGGATGCAGGCAATGGACTTCCAACGAGGTGGGGTGTTTTTTTTTGGGGGGGGGGGGGGGGGGGGGGGGGGTTCTGCAGAAACAGGAGAGAGAGAGACAGTTTTCCCAGCAGTGGGCCTGGTTGTAGTTGTACATGGCTGTACGGTATGCTATGACCCTACCTGCTGCTGGGAGAGGATTGGAGGAAAAGCTCTGACAGAGCAGTGAGACAGATTGATCATGTTGTATGTGTCTTTGTGATGAAACCCACCCTGGTTTAAAATATCCATCACCGTGTCCTCAGTCCCAAATGGAGCTCTATTCCCTTATATACCATAGAGGTCTGGTCAGAAGTAATCTAATAAAAGGAATAGGGGCCATTTTGGGACACATCCTGTGACTGGAGTCCAATCAGGACAGGGAGATATCTGGAGCTATCCATCTGGAGGTTAACACCAAGGAGCTGTTCTGTTATCTGGAGTGATCCATCTGGAGGTTAACACCAAGGAGCTGTTCTGTTATCTGGAGCTATCCATCTGGAGGTCTACACCAAGGAGCTGGTCTATTACTGTTATCTGGAGCTATCCATCTGGAGGTCAACACCAATGAACTGTTCTGTTATCTGGAGCTATCCATCTGGAGGTTAACACCAAGGAGCTGTTCTGTTATCTGGAGCTATCCATCTGGAGGTCAACACCAAGGAGCTGTTCTGTTACTGTTACCTGGAGCTATCCATCTGGAGGTCAACACCAAGGAGCTGTTCTGTTACTGTTATCTGGAGCTATCCATCTGGAGGTCAACACCAAGGAGCTGTTCTGTTACTGTTATCTGGAGTGATCCATCTGGAGGTCTACACCAAGGAGCTGTTCTGTTACTGTTATCTGGAGTGATCCATCTGGAGGTCAACACCAAGGAGCTGTTCTGTTACTGTTACCTGGAGTGATCCATCTGGAGGTCAACACCAAGGAGCTGTTCTGTTACTGTTACCTGGAGTGATCCATCTGGAGGTCAACACCAAGGAGCTGTTCTGTTACTGTCATCTGGTGCTATCCATCTGGAGATCAACATCAAGGAGCTGGTCTGTTACCTGGAGCTATCCATTTGGAGGTCAACACCAAGGAGCTGTTCTATTACTTGTTGGCGATACAGCAAGAATTCTCTCTTCATGAACCTCCTTTTCTTGACCCCATCTTCATCCTTTAGTCCAAGATCTACTCTCTCTACTCCCTCCGTCCTTCTTAAGTCCACGGTCTTCTCTCTCTACTCCCTCGTCCTCCTTTAGTCCACGGTCTTCTCTCTCTACTCTCTTCCTTCTCCTTTAGTCCACGGTCTTCTCTCTCTACTCCCTCGCCCTTCTTTAGTCCACGGTCTTCTCAGCGAATGAGCCTAGATGTTGAATGTACACGAGTCCAGGGAGACAGCAGCCTTACCTTGGTCCAGGGAGACACCAGCCTTACCTTGGTCCTGGGAGACAGCAGCTTTACCTTGGTCCAGGGAGACAGCAGCCTTACCTTGGTCCAGGGAGACACCAGCTTTACCTTGGTCCAGGGAGACACCAGCCTTACCTTGGTCCAGGGAGACACCAGCCTTACCTTGGTCCAGGGAGACAGCAGCTTTACCTTGGTCCAGGGAGACACCAGCCTTACCTTGGTCCAGGGAGACACCAGCCTTACCTTGGTCCAGGGAGACAAGAGCTTTACCTTGGTCCAGGGAGACACCAGCTTTACCTTGGTCCAGGGAGACACCAGCCTTACCTTGGTCCAGGGAGACACCAGCCTTACCTTGGTGCTGGGGCAGCTCTCTCTCTCTTGACCTCTAGGTCTATCAATCCAAGCGGATTATTTTTTGTTCAGATGGTGACAAAACATAAATATGTACAGAAAGTAAAAATACCAAAGGCATGCTCCAAACGAATGACTCCAAAACAAACAAAAGGCCTCATGGCCAGTAAACAAACCCACAGCCTGTTTTAAGCTGTCACTCTGACTGATCACCACTCTACCTGGCTGCACCTGATGTGCTTATCAAGGCTTAGCTCAGCATCTGGTTAAGGTTGCTGCTGCCCCCTGGGGGATGGAGTGTGGAAGTATATCCTGAACAGTGTGTCTTGTCTCTGTCCTAAACACTAACTTTGTCCCCCGTATCATCAAACGTACAACAATCATTATATGATGCTTTTGATGATGTAAATTCTACATGAGAATGACTGATCCATCTCATCGCTCCAGAGTGAATAGATAATCATTCATTACTTCCTGTTGTCACGTAATTGTCTGACGTCTGAGGCTGTTTTTAATAAAGTGATATTAAAAAAAACACGTGTTGTTTTAGGGACGAGTAATTCATTCTAATTAAGTCAAGTCACGAGTAAATAAACACATGATTAAACACGCGCACACGCGCACACACACACACACACACACACACACACACACACACACACACACACACACACACACACACACACACACACACACACACACACACACACACACACACACACACACACACACACACACACACACACACACACACACACACGCACACATGAAACAGCAGCTCTATTCGAATATAATGTCATTATTGATAATTTTGTAGATACCACAGGGATGTTTTTCACCCAGGTCACAAGCAATATAACACACACACGCACGCACGCACGCACGCACGCACGCACACACACACACACACACACACACACACACACACACACACACACAGTAGCAGACAGGCTAGATGTTTGATGTCAGTATGCTTGGGTTTATGTCTCTGTGTTTGTGTCTCTCTCCCTGTGTGTGATGACAGAACCAACCACACTCTCTGTCATGCACAGCCACTCTCGTCATCCTGCCACAGAGTGGACAGCCAGCCACTCTCGTCATCCTGCCACAGAGTGGACAGCCAGCCACTCCTCACCTGGTCTGTCATTTACATCCTAGCGGGAAGGAAGTCTATCATCTACAGCCTAGCAGGAAGGAAGTCTGTCATCTACAGACTAGCAGGAAGGAAGTCTGTCATCTACAGACTAGCAGGAAGGAAGTCTGTCATCTACAGACTAGCAGGAAGGAAGTCTGTCATCTACAGCCTAGCAGGAAGGAAGTCTGTCATCTACAGCCTAGCAGGAAGGAAGTCTGTCATCTACAGCCTAGCAGGAAGGAAGTCTGTCATCTACAGCCTAGCAGGAAGTATGTTACAGGACGCTCACTCACTGTGTTTGTCTCTTTTCACACTGTGGGCTAGCCAAACAGCAGGGTACTCAGGCTGTCCCACGGGTCAGCTCCCTCTCAACCCCCAAGGTGCTTTGATCTGACGGGGCGGAGAGGGGGGTCTGAGAGCTCAGGGCTTTGTAGATTGGAGGGGTGTGTTGGACGTTCGAGGGTAGGAGGGGGGGTTTCTGTGGTTTAGTAGGGTGGAATGAGGGTTCTGAGGTGTGTGTGTTTGCTGAAGTGTGTGTGTGTGTGTGTTCTGAGGTGTTCTGAGGTGTGTGTGTGTGTGTGTGTGTGTGTGTGTGTGTGTGTGTGTTCTAAGGTGTGTTTGTGTGAGGTGTGTGTTCGGAGATGTGTGTGTGTGTGTGTGTGTGTGTGTGTGTTCTGAAGTGTGTGTGTGTTTTGAGGTGTGTGTGTGTGTTCTGAGGTGTGTGTGTGTGTTCTGAGGTGTGTGTGTGTGTGTGTGTTTGTGTGAGGTGTGTTTGGGTGTGGTGTGTGTGTGTGTGTGTGTGTGTGTGTGTGTGTGTGTGTGTGTGTGTGTGTGTTCTGAGGGATAGGGAGGAGGTCAGCCAGGGGTTCTGAGGAGGAGGGCTGGGGGTTGGTTGAGGTTAAAGGTCAAGGAGGGTTGAAGGTCAAATGCCCTCCTGTCTGTTCTCCTGTCATTATAAGGGGCTTCTGCTACTGTTAACACACACACACACACACACACACACACACACACACACACACACACACACACACACACACACACACACACACACACACACACACACACACAGTTTGACTGATCAGTTGTGTGACAGGAGCCATTTTAATGAAGATGGACTAGCTTGATAGATCTTGATTTGTCCCGGCTGGCCGACGACTGACAACTCATTCAAGCACACAATGGGAAGTACCACGAGTCCCAAACGGCACCCTATTCATTATGAAGTGTAGACACTATGGGCCCCGGTCAAAAGTAGTACACTGTAGAGAAGGTGCCATATGGGACTCAGCCTTAAAGAGGAGTCCCACTCTTGAAAGAAGTAGCCAAAAAAGTACAATAACCGTTGCCAAAACCTTGTAGCTGCTTCAAGACTTACTCTTGGCAGACATTTTCTTTTCACATCAAAACGACTTACTCTTGGCAGACATTTTCTTTTCTCATCACAACGACAGAAGAGAAGAAGAGGGGAGAAGGTAATCTAGCCTGTGGGTTTACTCAACTGTAATGTGTCTGGTCCATAATACCTCCGAAAGTGTGTGTTTCTCTCCAACCTGGTCTCAGAGCATTTTGTATTATTCTGTACGTAAATCCAAAACACTCAATTAGGGAAGATATGTTATGTTTCGTATGGAATGTATTAATTTGTGGATGTCCATCAACCAATTTTGTATGAGAGGTTACTTATTACAAAACACACAATATGTTAACATATTACATAAATATTTGATATGTTTCTAGTTCTAGCTTGGTGGCAAATGTTAGCTAGGTTAAGGGTTAGCTAATCCGGATTTACAAGTCAAATTGTATTGGTCACATACACATATTTATCAGATGTTATTGCGGGTGTGGCGAAATGCTTGTGTTCCAAGCTCCAACAGTGCAGTAATATCTAACATTTCACAACAATACACACTAATCTAAAAGTAAAATAATGGAATTAAGAAACATATAAATATTAGATCGAGCAATGTTGGAGTGGTATTGACTAAAATACGGTAGAATATAATACAGTGTTTACATATGAGATGAGTAAAGCAGTGGGCAAACATGATCAAAGTTACATTTACTATGTTACGTCTAGTCTATGAGACCAGGCTGTTCTCCCACCTCCATGTGGATGCATCTGCCCCATTACCTACAGATGGTGACACACAAACACACACACACAGAGATACGCGCACACACACACACACACACAGAGAGACAAACGCACACACACACGCACACACACACACACACACACACACACACACACACACACACACACACACACACACACACACACACACACACACACACACACACACACACACACACACACACACACACACACACACACACACACACGCATGCACACACACACACTTCCCTAACCTTTAACCCTAACCCCTAACCTTAAAGCCTAACTCCTAACTCCTAATTCTAACCCCAACACTAACCCTAACCCCTAACCTTAAAGCCTAACTCCTAACTCCTAATTCTAACCCCAACACTAACCCTAACCCCTAACCTTTAAGCCTAACTCCTAATTCTAACCCCAACACTAACCCTAACCCCTAACCTTAAAGCCTAACTCCTAACTCCTAATTCTAACCCCAACACTAACCCTAACCCCTAACCTTTAAGCCTAACTCCTAATTCTAACCCCAACACTAACCCTAACCCCTAACCTTAAAGCCTAACTCCTAATTCTAACCCCAACACTAACCCTAACCCCTAACCTTAAAGCCTAACTCCTAACTCCTAATTCTAACCCCAACACTAACCCTAACCCCTAACCTTAAAGCCTAACTCCTAACTCCTAATTCTAACCCCAACACTAACCCTAACCTTTAAGCCTAACCCCTAACTCCTAACTCCTAATTCTAACCCCAACACTAACCCTAACCCCTAACTCCTAATTCTAACCCCAACACTAACCCCTAACCTTAAAGCCTAACTCCTAACTCCTAACTCCTAACTCCTAACTCCTAACTCCTAACTCCTAACTCCTAACTCCTAACTCCTAACTCCTAACTCCTAACCCCTAACTTTAAAATAGCCTTTTTACAAAATGCTCTCACTTCTCTAAATTTTAGTTGGTTTACTATCTGGACTTCTGGTTCTCACAAGTATAGTAAAACATGTACACACACACACACACACACACACACACACACACACACACACACACACACACACACACACGCGCACACACACACACACACACACACACACACACACACACACACACACACACACACACACACACACACACACACACACACACACCAGTGGAAGGGGAGGACGGCTCATAATAATGTCTGGAACGGAGCAAACGGAATGGCATCAAACACATGGAAACCATGGAAACCATGTAATACTATTGTCTGATGTATTTGATACCATTCCACTCATTCCCCTTCGGCCATTACCACGAGCCCGTCCTCCCCAATTCAGGCGTCACCAACCTCCTGTGACACACACAGATCCGTCAGCTCTAGACCAGCCTAGTCCAGCCCATCTTTTTCTGAAGGCACAGTAATTAACATGCCATCTGATACACTATTAGGCCCCGGAAGGCTCTCCAAGGACAGGCTCACAGGTAATCCATCCCAGTATGCTAACTAGCCTAGCGTCTCTGTCAGTAACGGTGACCTGAGCCCACAGAGACGGCACACACATCGGCCCCCCCTTTCCCGTAAATAGTGCACTGTGTAGGGTACAAAATGGGACGCAGCCTTTTGGAGGTTTGATTTGGAGGGGGGGGGGGGGGGGGGGGGGGGAGAATGGAGTCAACCGTTTCCAGCCATGGTTGAAGAGGAGTCAGTCCTCACCCACTAGGTGGTTCGGAAACCTCAGTCGAGAAAACAGAAGAAACTACTAAGTATGTTCTCTCTCGTTGTTTATTCTCAACCTGGAAACCAGTATTTGATTGAATAGAGGTACTTGGTTACTTTGTGATGCGTCCCTGTGTAAACTGGGGCTCAGTTATATATCTATATACTGTTATTAAGACGTGAGGACTTGCCTGGTTGGCACACATCCCCACCATGACTTAGACCCTGTCCCCAAATGGCACCCTATTCCCTATATAGTGCACTACTTTTGACCAGATCCCTATGGGCCCTTGTCAAAAGTAGTGCCCTATACAATGAATAGGGTGGCATTGGGAATTTAGATTTAGACTTGTCGTTATGATGAGTAACGTTGATGACTAAGTACTGTGATCTGGGATTAAAAGTAGCTAATGGATCTGAATTTCTCACCAGTCTGAAAGGACAGTTCCCAACAACTCTTGAGTTTTATCTCCACACACAATTTATACAGGTGAGAATAATGGCCAGCCGCCATTTTTCAAATGTAGCGTGATAGCATGTTGGTCGACAAGATTCTCTGGCGCAGTCAGAAGCAGTAAGACGTCTCCAAACTCTAATTCACCTGTTAGCGATGGTACTTTGTCATCCCATGTTTTTATTTTAAGAACAAATTCTTATTTTCAGGGGCAGAACAACAGATTTTTACCTTGTCAGCTCGGGGATTTGATCTTGCAACCTTTCAAGTCCAACGCTCTAACCACTAGGCTACCTGCCTCATCTAAACACTAGGCTACCTGCCTCCTTTAACCACTAGGCTACCTGCCTCCTCTAACCACTAGGCTACCTGCCTCCTCTAACCACTAGGCTACCTGCCTCCTCTAACCACTAGGCTACCTGCCTCCTCTAACCACTAGGCTACCTGCCTCCTCTAACCACTAGGCTACCTGCCTCCTCTAACCACTAGGCTACCAGCCTCCTCTAACCACTAGGCTACCTGCCTCCTCTAACCACTAGGCTACCAGCCTCCTCTAACCACTAGGCTACCTGCCTCCTCTAACCACTAGGCTACCTGCCTCCTCTAACCACCAGGCTACCCCACCTCCTCTAACCACCAGGCTACCCCGCCTCCTCTAACCACCAGGCTACCCCGCCTCCTCTAACCACCAGGCTACCCCACCTCCTCTAACCACTAGGCTACCCGCCGCCCCAATTTAAATAAAATATGAAGCTACATGACTGTAATACCTAATGAAGACTAAATGTCAGAAAATTCATAAGAACATTTTCAACCGACTACTGACTGCTACTAACCTTTTAATTCATAATATCTTTCTGATTGAAAATGCTCACACGTGTGATTTGGATCAAGAGTTTGACTACCTCTTCATAAAATGTACAGTTCCTTTGTTGTTCCGGTGGTAGACTTAAAAACGTGATCCACTTCAAAGCAATAAACAAAGTGAGAAACTTTATCTCAATTAAAATCCTCCCTTTTATGCCCGCTATTTCTCAGACATCACGTTCTACACATGATACCCATGAAATCTCTTTGCTGCTGCCCCAAATGGCACCCTTTATAGTGCCCTACTTTTGACCAGAGCTGACAGGGTTTTCATAAAGTTCTGGTCTAAAGTAGTGCACTACATAGGGAATAGTGTGCCATTTGGGGGACTCAGTGCTCTGTGTTCTGAAGTGGTCACAAGGATTTTCAACCCTCTTAAAACAACACCAGTTGTATCTAGAGACCTGGTGCTTTAGCTGCTTGGAGGTGTCCGTCAGAGCCTCTGACAGTCCGTTTTCTACCAGGAGGTGAATGGTCATGTCGGCTTGTCAAAATAAGACCGATGGCTCAATAAGAAATATTTTCTGACATTTATCCGGGCTTTCAGTATGATCCGGAACGTTTCAAACATGCAATCGGGTTGAATGACTGACCTTGTAAAACAATATTTCATGATTTGAGAATTTCAATGTCGTTTGCATTAAGGCACCTTGTTCGGTTCTTACAATTTTAGGTTAGTTCATTAGAGACCAATGTGTGTCGAGTTTCTTATATGGACTTTTATTGCAGGTAAGACTTTGTGTTTTGGCTGTTTGGGTGTATTGCAAATTCAGATTCCTCTCTGACAACGTTCATGTAACCATCTCCTCTACATGTAACCATCCCCTCTACATGCAACCATCCACATGTAACCATCCCCTCTACATGTAACCATCCCCTCTAAATGTAACCATCCCCTCTAAATGTAACAATCCACATGTAACCATCCCCTCTACATGTAACCATCCCATCTACATGTAACCATCTACATGTAACCATCCCCTCTACATGTAACCATCCCCTCTACATGTAACAATCCACATGTAACCATCCCCTCTACATGTAACCATCCCCTCTACATGTAACAATCCACATGTAACCATCCCATCTACATGTAACAATCCACATGTAACCATCCCATCTACATGTAACCATCCCCTCTACATGTAACAATCCACATGTAACCATACCCTCTACATGTAACCATCCCCTCTACATGTAACCATCCCATCTACATGTAACCATCCCATCTACATGTAACTATCCCATCTTTATGTAACCATCTCCTCTACATGTAACCATCCCCTCTACATGTAACCATCCCCTCTACATGTAACCATCCCCTCTACATGTAACCATCCCATCTTCATGTAACCATCTCCTCTACATGTAACCATCTCCTCTACATGTAACCATCCCCTCTACATGTAACCATCCCCTCTACATGTAACCATCCCCTCTACATGTAACCATCCCCTCTATATGTAACCATCCCCTCTACATGTAACCATCCCCTCTTCATGTAACCATCCCCTCTACATGTAACCATCCCCTCTATATGTAACCATCCCCTCTACATGTAACCATCTCCTCTACATGTAACCATCTACATGTAACCATCTCCTCTACATGTAACCATCCCCTCTATATGTAACCATCCCCTCTACATGTAACCATCTCCTCTACATGTAACCATCCCCTCTACATGTAACCATCCCCTCTACATGTAACCATCCCCTCTACATGTAACCATCCCATCTTCATGTAACCATCTCCTCTACATGTAACCATCTCCTCTACATGTAACCATCCCCTCTACATGTAACCATCCCCTCTACATGTAACCATCCCCTCTACATGTAACCATCCCCTCTATATGTAACCATCCCCTCTACATGTAACCATCCCCTCTTCATGTAACCATCCCCTCTACATGTAACCATCCCCTCTATATGTAACCATCCCCTCTACATGTAACCATCTCCTCTACATGTAACCATCTACATGTAACCATCTCCTCTACATGTAACCATCCCCTCTATATGTAACCATCCCCTCTACATGTAACCATCTCCTCTACATGTAACCATCCCCTCTACATGTAACCATCCCATCTACATGTAACCATCTACATGTAACCATCCCATCTACATGTAACCATCCCCTTACATGTAACCATCCCATCTACATGTAACCATCCCATCTACATGTAACCATCCCCTCTACATGTAACCATCTCCTCTACATGTAACCATCTACATGTAACCATCTCCTCTACATGTAACCATCCCCTCTACATGTAACCATCTCCTCTACATGTAACCATCCCATCTACATGTAACCATCCCCTCTACATGTAACCATCTACATGTAACCATCCCCTCTACATGTAACCATCCCATCTACATGTAACCATCTCCTCTACATGTAACCATCTACATGTAACCATCTCCTCTACATGTAACCATCTCCTCTACATGTAACCATCCCATCTACATGTAACCATCCCCTCTACATGTAACCATCTCCTCTACATGTAACCATCCCATCTACATGTAACCATCCCCTCTACATGTAACCATCCCATCTACATGTAACCATCTACATGTAACCATCCCATCTACATGTAACCCTCCCGTCTACATGTAACCATCCCCTCTACATGTAACCATCCCATCTACATGTAACCATCTCCTCTACATGTAACCATCTACATGTAACCATCTCCTCTACATGTAACCATCCCCTCTACATGTAACCATCCCCTCTACATGTAACCATCCCCTCTACATGTAACCATCCCCTCTTCATGTAACCATCCCCTCTACATGTAACCATCCCCTCTCCATGTAACCATCTCCTCTACATGTAACCATCTACATGTAACCATCCCCTCTACATGTAACCATCCCCTCTACATGTAACCATCCCCTCTACATGTAACCATCTACATGTAACCATCCCCTCTACATGTAACCATCCCCTCTACATGTAACCATCCCCTCTACATGTAACCATCCCCTCTACATGTAACCATCCCCTCTACATGTAACCATCTACATGTAACCATCCCCTCTACATGTAACCATCCCCTCTACATGTAACCATCCCCTCTACATGTAACCATCCCCTCTACATGTAACCATCCCATCTTCATGTAACCATCCCCTCTACATGTAACCATCCCCTCTACATGTAACCATCCCATCTACATGTAACATCCCCTCTACATGTAACCATCCCATCTTCATGTAACCATCCCCTCTACATGTAACCATCCCCTCTACATGTAACCATCCCATCTACATGTAACATCCCCTCTACACGTAACCAACCCCTCTACATGTAACCATCTCCTCTACATGTAACCATCCCCTCTACATGTAACCATCCCCTCTACATGTAACCATCCCCTCTACATGTAACCATCCCATCTACATGTAACCATCCCCTCTACATGTAACCATCTCCTCTACATGTAACCATCCCCTCTACATGCAACCATCCACATGTAACCATCCCCTCTACATGTAACCATCCCCTCTAAATGTAACAATCCACATGTAACCATCCCCTCTACATGTAACCATCCCATCTACATGTAACCATCTACATGTAACCATCCCCTCTACATGTAACCATCCCCTCTACATGTAACAATCCACATGTAACCATCCCCTCTACATGTAACCATCCCCTCTACATGTAACAATCCACATGTAACCATCCCATCTACATGTAACAATCCACATGTAACCATCCCATCTACATGTAACCATCCCCTCTACATGTAACAATCCACATGTAACCATACCCTCTACATGTAACCATCCCCTCTACATGTAACCATCCCATCTACATGTAACCATCCCATCTACATGTAACTATCCCATCTTTATGTAACCATCTCCTCTACATGTAACCATCCCCTCTACATGTAACCATCCCCTCTACATGTAACCATCCCCTCTACATGTAACCATCCCATCTTCATGTAACCATCTCCTCTACATGTAACCATCTCCTCTACATGTAACCATCCCCTCTACATGTAACCATCCCCTCTACATGTAACCATCCCCTCTACATGTAACCATCCCCTCTATATGTAACCATCCCCTCTACATGTAACCATCCCCTCTTCATGTAACCATCCCCTCTACATGTAACCATCCCCTCTATATGTAACCATCCCCTCTACATGTAACCATCTCCTCTACATGTAACCATCTACATGTAACCATCTCCTCTACATGTAACCATCCCCTCTATATGTAACCATCCCCTCTACATGTAACCATCTCCTCTACATGTAACCATCCCCTCTACATGTAACCATCCCATCTACATGTAACCATCTACATGTAACCATCCCATCTACATGTAACCATCCCCTTACATGTAACCATCCCATCTACATGTAACCATCCCATCTACATGTAACCATCCCCTCTACATGTAACCATCTCCTCTACATGTAACCATCTACATGTAACCATCTCCTCTACATGTAACCATCCCCTCTACATGTAACCATCTCCTCTACATGTAACCATCCCATCTACATGTAACCATCCCCTCTACATGTAACCATCTACATGTAACCATCCCCTCTACATGTAACCATCCCATCTACATGTAACCATCTCCTCTACATGTAACCATCTACATGTAACCATCTCCTCTACATGTAACCATCTCCTCTACATGTAACCATCCCATCTACATGTAACCATCCCCTCTACATGTAACCATCTCCTCTACATGTAACCATCCCATCTACATGTAACCATCCCCTCTACATGTAACCATCCCATCTACATGTAACCATCTACATGTAACCATCCCATCTACATGTAACCCTCCCCTCTACATGTAACCATCCCCTCTACATGTAACCATCCCATCTACATGTAACCATCTCCTCTACATGTAACCATCTACATGTAACCATCTCCTCTACATGTAACCATCCCCTCTACATGTAACCATCCCCTCTACATGTAACCATCCCCTCTACATGTAACCATCCCCTCTTCATGTAACCATCCCCTCTACATGTAACCATCCCCTCTCCATGTAACCATCTCCTCTACATGTAACCATCTACATGTAACCATCCCCTCTACATGTAACCATCCCCTCTACATGTAACCATCCCCTCTACATGTAACCATCTACATGTAACCATCCCCTCTACATGTAACCATCCCCTCTACATGTAACCATCCCCTCTACATGTAACCATCCCCTCTACATGTAACCATCCCCTCTACATGTAACCATCTACATGTAACCATCCCCTCTACATGTAACCATCCACTCTACATGTAACCATCCCCTCTACATGTAACCATCCCCTCTACATGTAACCATCCCATCTTCATGTAACCATCCCCTCTACATGTAACCATCCCCTCTACATGTAACCATCCCATCTACATGTAACATCCCCTCTACATGTAACCATCCCATCTTCATGTAACCATCCCCTCTACATGTAACCATCCCCTCTACATGTAACCATCCCATCTACATGTAACATCCCCTCTACACGTAACCAACCCCTCTACATGTAACCATCTCCTCTACATGTAACCATCCCCTCTACATGTAACCATCCCCTCTACATGTAACCATCCCCTCTACATGTAACCATCCCATCTACATGTAACCATCCCCTCTACATGTAACCATCTCCTCTACATGTAACCATCCCCTCTACATGTAACCATCCCCTCTACATGTAACCATCTACATGTAACCATCCCCTCTACATGTAACCATCCCCTCTACATGTAACCATCTACATTTAACCATCCCCTCTACATGTAACCATCTCCTTTACATGTAACCACCCCCTCTACATGTAACCATCTAAATGTAACCATCCCATCTACATGTAACCCTCCCCTCTACATGTAACCATCCCCGCTACATGTAACCATCCCATCTACATGTAACCATCCTCTCTACATGTAACCATCTACATGTAACCATCCCATCTACATGTAACCATCCCCTCTACATGTAACCATCCCCTCTACATGTAACCATCCCCTCTCCATGTAACCATCCCCTCTACATGTAACCATCCCCTCTTCATGTAACAATCCCCTCTACATGTAGCCATCCCCTCTACATGTAACCATCCCCTCTACATGTAACCATCCCCTCCACATGTAACCATCCCCTCTACATGTAACCATCCCCTCTACATGTAACCATCCCCTCTACATGTAACCATCCCCTCTACATGTAACCATCCCCTCTACATACAACCATCCCCTCTACATGTAACCATTTCCTCTACATGTAACCATTTCCTCTACATGTAACCATCCCCTCTACATGTAACCATCTCCTCTACATGTAACCATCCCCTCTACATGTAACCATCCCCTCTACATGTAACCATCCCCTCTACATGTATCTACCCCCTCTACATGTAACCATCCCCTCTACATGTAACCATCCCCTCTACATGTAACCATCCACATGTAACCATCCCCTCTACATGTATCCACCCCCTCTACATGTAACAATCTCCTCTACATGTAACCATCCCCTCTACATGTAACCATCTACATGTAACCATCTCCTCTACATGTAACCATCCCCTCTACATGTAACCATCCCCTCTACATGTAACCATCTACATGTAACCATCTCCTCTACATGTAACCATCCCCTCTACATGTAACCATCTACATGTAACCATCTCCTCTACATGTAACCATCCCCTCTACATGTAACCATCTACATGTAACCATCTCCTCTACATGTAACCATCCCATCTACATGTAACCATCTACATGTAACCATCCCATCTACATGTAACCATCCCCTCTACATGTAACCATCCCCTCTACATGTAACCATCCCCTCCACATGTAACCATCCCCTTTACATGTAACCATCCCATCTACATGTAACCATCCCCTCTACATGTAACAATCCCCCCTACATGTAACCATCCCCTCTACATGTAACCATCCCCTCTACATGTATCCATCCCCTCTACATGTAACCATCCCCTCTACATGTAACCATCCCCTCTACATGTAACCATCCCCTCTACATGTAACCATCCCCTCTACATGTAACCATCTACATGTAACCATCCCCTCTACATGTAACCACCCCCTCTACATGTAACCATCCCCTCTACATGTAACCATCCCCTCTACATACAACCATCCCCTCTACATGTAACCATTTCCTCTACATGTAACCATTTCCTCTACATGTAACCATCCCCTCTACATGTAACCATCTCCTCTACATGTAACCATCCCCTCTACATGTAACCATCCCCTCTACATACAACCATCCCCTCTACATGTAACCATTTCCTCTACATGTAACCATTTCCTCTACATGTAACCATCCCCTCTACATGTAACCATCTCCTCTACATGTAACCATCCCCTCTACATGTAACCATCCCCTCTACATGTAACCATCCCCTCTACATGTATCTACCCCCTCTACATGTAACCATCCCCTCTACATGTAACCATCCCCTCTACATGTAACCATCCACATGTAACCATCCCCTCTACATGTATCCACCCCCTCTACATGTAACAATCTCCTCTACATGTAACCATCCCCTCTACATGTAACCATCTACATGTAACCATCTCCTCTACATGTAACCATCCCCTCTACATGTAACCATCCCCTCTACATGTAACCATCTACATGTAACCATCTCCTCTACATGTAACCATCCCCTCTACATGTAACCATCTACATGTAACCATCTCCTCTACATGTAACCATCCCCTCTACATGTAACCATCTACATGTAACCATCTCCTCTACATGTAACCATCCCATCTACATGTAACCATCTACATGTAACCATCCCATCTACATGTAACCATCCCCTCTACATGTAACCATCCCCTCTACATGTAACCATCCCCTCCACATGTAACCATCCCCTTTACATGTAACCATCCCATCTACATGTAACCATCCCCTCTACATGTAACAATCCCCCCTACATGTAACCATCCCCTCTACATGTAACCATCCCCTCTACATGTATCCATCCCCTCTACATGTAACCATCCCCTCTACATGTAACCATCCCCTCTACATGTAACCATCCCCTCTACATGTAACCATCCCCTCTACATGTAACCATCTACATGTAACCATCCCCTCTACATGTAACCACCCCCTCTACATGTAACCATCCCCTCTACATGTAACCATCCCCTCTACATGTAACCATCCCCTCTACATGTAACCATCCCCTCTACATGTAACCATCCCCTCTATATGTAACCATCCCCTCTACATGTAACCATCTCCTCTACATGTAACCATCCCCTCCACATGTAACCATCCCCTCTACATGTAACCACCCCCTCTACATGTAACCATCCCCTCTATATGTAACCATCCCCTCTACATGTAACCATCCCCTCTTCATGTAACCATCCCCTCTTCATGTAACAATCCCCTCTACATGTAACCATCCCCTCTACATGTAACCATCCCCTCTTCATGTAACCATCCCCTCTTCATGTAACCATCCCCTCTCCATGTAACCATCCCCTCTACATGTAACCATCCCCTCTACATGTAACCATCCCCTCTCCATGTAATGGTTGCGTCATCTGCTATTCTATTTTACATGCAACCAATCCATATACCTAAAACCATATACCTAGTCTAATAACCTCATAACCACATATCTAAGTCTCAGACTTTTTTCCTCGTCGGATCCCACGGTGAGGAAAGTCTCTGCTCCACACTCACTTACGTTCGTCATGTATTGTATAGCGCTGAATTAAGTAGACAGACCAGTACAATAGCTGCTCTAAAAAATATGTTGTGTGTCGGTTGGTTATCCGAAAAAGCCTCTTCTCTAGGTGTTAACCCCGGCTGCCATGGAAACTCTTTTTGATGTGGCCGAGGACACAGCCAAAGGCCATGTGTCAAGGAAGAGAGAGAAGAAAGAAAAAAAACGAGAGAGAAGAAAAGAGAGGGGGGAAAAAAAGGGTTTTTAATCCATAGTCACAGGTGTGTTACACCTTTGTTATCCCAGTAGAGGTGCACAACAGAGTCGATGACAAAGAGACTGGGCCTCATGCATCTATTGTAGCCTGGAGAACAATACGGAGGCGGTGAATGGACTAATCCCTTTAGACTGCTGACAGACAGATAGGCCCTTTAAGCAACGTGGGGACCCATTTCATTTGTCCACTGGGTTGGGCTCTCCCGGCTGTCTGACAGGGATGGAACATACCTGTCCTGTATAACACACACACACACACACACACACACACACACACACACAAACACACACACGAAAACACACACACGAAAACACACCGCCCAAAGGAGGGGTGACTGGGAACCATCATTGTGAAGGTGAATATAATCTCTATTGTCAAGATGTGGCCATCTTTTTAGAGTCAGATGATGAATGAGGGAGAGACATGTCTGGAGGGAGATC